>NC_063203.1:12668002-12780502 GCF_017589495.1 Alosa alosa | reverse complement strand
GCACAAGTGACACAGGCTTCCTGGCATCCACCTACTCTATGTTCTACACACACACACACACACACACACACACACACACACACACACACACACACACACATACACACACACATCCAGAGTGTGTTGTACTAATTGAGCCTAAGGGAAGTACAAACCCACACATTTTCATGTAATGGTGTGCGATTAATTTAAAACTGTGCACTGCCCTTAACAATTCCTCACATAAATTAAACAATTCACACACAAACACACACACAGAGAAAGAGAGATAGAGAGAGAGAGGAGATATTCTACATCAATACTGGATTTTCACATGAGATTTTCACACAGCCACACAGATACAGGCACTGTACCAACGACCACTGACCACATTGCCCTGGGTATAAAGACAGGAAATGAGACCTGATGTCCATGACACACAGGAGAGGCATTAGACAGTGTCTCTGTCTAACTATATTTACCCCTCTCAATGTCTCTATCCCACTTCATACCCTTTTGTCTCCATCTCATCCTCCCTCTCTCTCTCTTTCTCCCTCCCTCCCTCTCTCCCTCCCTCTCTCCTGCTTTTGTTCTCTCGCTCTCCATTCTGGTGAGCCGGCGACATGGCCACATGCTGCACTCCTAGCCGTGGGCCTCCCGCTCCCCCTGATTAGATTAAATTGTCTCACCGAGTGAATTAAGGACAGAAATCAATTATTTCACTCCTCTGTCCCCCCGTATCGGCGTAATACGGGCTGGATATTAAGCGGGCCCTCGCTTCCGCGAGTTTAATCTTTGATTACACTTTCAATTTGAGACCCTGCGTTATCTGCCCCCATTATGTTGCCACACAAACATCGCTGAGACGCATCGTCACGCAACAGGGCGTGTGTTTTCTTTTCCCACTTCTTTGCTTCCTCCTGACGTTGCCTCCGTTAGCCCACCTCTTCCATAACTGACATGCATGGCGACATCGAATCATTTGTCATTTTTTTGTTGTTGTGTATCCTTTTGAACCGTCAAAGCCATTCAAGGCTGACGCAGGGCATCTGACAGTTAGTGTACATGCCCACAAAGTACAGATGTTGTTTCTTTTCTCCTGGACGTGTTCGAGCAAACCTTGTCAGCCATTGAGAGTGACATATTTTAGGAATAGCTTTCCAATTCAATATCACTGTGCCTATTGAGATTGCTCTGAATGGACTGCCATGAGCGAATGGCAGTGGAGAGATACACTGACAACACACACAAGAACAGTAGTGGCCACTGAACGGCAGAGCGCTGCAATATCGAATATCACAAGATAACCCAAGAGAAGCGCATAGTCTGACTCTTTATTTGGGATTGCAAAGAGAGAGAGAGAGAGAGAGAGAGAGAGAGAGAGAGAGAGAGAAAGAGATGAGTTTGTGGGAGAGATAGAGAGAGATGGCTGAAATGGAGAGCAAGAAAATATCAAGAGAAAGAGCAGCAAAGAGGAAATAAAATAGATAGACAGATAGTGATGCAGAGAGTGAATGAAAGAAAAAGAGAAACTATGATATACAGATAGAGAGGTGGAGAACCAGAGACGTGGATGGGGGGATAGTGACAGAGAAAGGGAGAGATGGAGAGAGAGAATGAGAGAAGGAGAGAAAGAGAGGCTATCCATGAAATAAATGAGATTCATTGTCTGTGTCCCATCCACGGCTAGCATCACTCCCTGCTTAAGCAGAGATGAGGGGCCAAGGAAGACTGTTTAAAGGTCAGGCCTGCGGACGGCCATGAAATGAACTTTCAGCTCCACTCCGGCCCATATATTGAATTCCACATGGACCGAGCGCAAGGAGAGAAAGAGAGGGAGCAATGGAGTTAAGGGAGAAAAAAAATACATACAGTAAACCAAAACAACCTTAGGTCTACTCTAATGGTTTATCTCAGTCTTTCACAGTGTATACTGTACTGTATGTGTCTTTGCCTCTGCTATACTGCCTCTTACTCACCCAAGCCCCCTATGTGACTGAATGCTTCTCCACAGTTTTGCTACAAACCTTAAAGAGAAAAAGAGGTGAGATTGCATTCTAAAGTAAAGGAGGCTTAAAAGATATTATGAAGGATTTTTGCATTTCTCTTTCTCTAAATCATAATAACAATTACACATCATGCCCCTTGAACATGATGTAGCTGAAGCTGCATTCTGTCTATGTGTATTGTTTTCTGGGTAGGCTGTGCCTACAGTATGTGTAGGTTTGTTTTCTGTTTCCACACCTGTTGCTTACGGTAAAACGAAGAGCCTGTCGCGAATAACGCTGAGAAATTCAGACAGTGTAGCCAATTATCTCTGCGAGGTGGTAAATTTAGTGTCTCTAACACATCACAGATAACACATTCCATTCACAACTTGTGTTGTTCTGCGACAAAGCATTTCTCATGGCACACTGTCTTAGCGACCAAGTCATTTCTATTCTTGATTGCCACCAAACAATTTTTGAGCATGAAAAAAAAAATCTCCTCAAAAACAAATGTTTATTTTTTTTCCGTCGCTTTTCACTTTGTGAATGTCCATCTTTCCTGAACGTACTGCAGGAACTAGTCAGGCTCTCAGTCGGCAGGGCCCCTGTTGCAGGCAAAGCAAAACAACACGTTCCGAGGAGTAATTCTGAGATCACCGCGTGAGCAGGTCTCCTGAGCCTGAGGATTCACAGTTCACTTTCACGGCTGCGGGTGGTTCATGGCCAATCTGCTCTCAAAAGGCTTGTTTTAACGAGTGCTTTAGAGCATCCGCATGCTGTGGGGCTAGTCCAGCCTGCTGTTGACTGAAGTGCATCTCTCCAGCTTTTCTTTTTAAAAAAAAAAAAAATAATAAATAAATAAATAACTGCACATCCAGGGATTGAAAGTACCTGTGATGTTTACTCGCCACTGGGACATCTTGTTTTCAGAGACGAGCCACGCTGCATGGCCCCTCAACATGATGTTGGCACTCAGACTCTCAGATCTCTGAGGTATAGTATCATGAAGCATAGTGTTCGAGTGCTTGAAATATTTCAAATGTTTTGAGTTAGCATTTATACTGTTATAGCAACATAGCAGTTAACATATAAGATGACTCAGTGGGAGCTAGTTTCCTCTCGTTGCTGTTTTATACCTACACTGGAGAGTGGATGTTAATTGTAAATTCTATAATTATAGATCTCAGATGGGCCCCACTTTATTTGGATATGCCTTCCTTTGCCATGTACCGTCTACTAATACTGATTCAACAGTAAGGAAGTATATGTAGAGTTAGGATTATTGTTTTTTGCTAAGAGAAATGTTTATTATATTTGTACATTTCTATTCATTATATTGTTTATATATTTTTTATGAAGTTTAGATTATGGGTGAGGTCAAAGTATGATTTAGTTTGGATTAATTTGAGGTATTTGATGTGTGTTTTTTCTTTTTGTCAACACTGTGCTTTTCAACATCTACCTGCCTCTTAACATTAAAAAAACAACTACAGAAAAATAACAAAAATAACCTGACAATTACTTCTCTCCATGGGGCTTTTGAAGTGCAGGGGTGGCTAACTATGAGACCTCAAGTCTGAGATAGCAGGAATCAGAAAGCATGAAAAAGAGGTAAGGATAAGTGAACGTCTAAGCTCACTTTGATTGCCAATTCATTTTTTTCCTCATTTAGCTGAATTTTAGCACATTTTTATATTTTGCTTCAGAAAAAATCAGAGAGCACTCTTTATCTCTCAGCACATTCTTTTTCAACATCCACAGGCTCCAAACAGAATCTAATTACTGTGTCTGCTTGCCCAAAGGTAGGTGATCTTATTAACTGACTATGTCACAAAAAACGTTTATCAGTTCACTTGTTTTAATCTCCTACGGCGAACGATATATGTCCTTTCATTAAGGGGGTCTTTCATAATCATAGACATTTAATTGCCCATGCACCTGAATTAGTTGAGGACCGCCTCAATTGTTGCCAAGGGGCTGAAAAAACTTTCAAAGTTTCCCTGAAGAAATGGGGGACACTGTGCGACTCTGCCATGTTGCTTTGAGCTCACCACACTGACAGCAGTGAAGTGTGTTGGTTGGCACTGGCAAGACATCAGAAGGGGTTGACGTGAGGCACATCATCATCCAAGGACAACACACAAATAAAGGACAAAAGCTCCGTCTCTGTCTCTGCGGGATCAGGCGTACATCAATGCAAGTTCACGCTGACCGAAAAAAAAAAAAAAAAGAATACACGCACATCAGCATGCAACAATCCCTCTGCAGTCCCCTCTAATGTGGAGATAACACCAAACTGGTGAAGACATCATGAGAATATGTAGAGGAATATTCAGGGATGTGTTTGGTAGAGTGAGCTGGAAGCTCAAAAAGCTGCAGTGACAGGGTAGGGAGAAAACAGCCAAAATGAGCAGCAGGGAAACAAATCCCTACCCTTTACCCACCTACCCACCCTCCCACCCTGCAGTCCCTCCACTTTCTTGCTGGAGCTTTTTGCACCCTGGTATGCCAGCTTGCCTGATCAGAGCGGGGTGGGTGGGTGGGTGTCTAGGGTGGGCGGGGGGCTCCGGATCAGTTCCGGGCTCAGCCGGCCGTCGCTTCTGCGGGATTAATGATATGCGGCGGTACACAACAGTGCCGGCAGCTCCAGTTCGTCCGAGCTCAGCGGCTTAAAAGCGTTCCGCGGGGCTAAGCCCTCACCCTTGGCCAGCAGCAACAGCAGAGGGAGGGACGGGGAACCCGGGACAGAGGGGATGGTTTTGGTGTTAATGGACCCCCCCCACTATCACCACCAAACACCCACCCCCTGTCGCAACGCAATGCTGGCACACGATCCAATTCTGGTTCTTGGCATGCGTTCACCTAGAGTCCTTCCTGGGCACACAAAAGCAGTGTGGCAGGTTTTGGGATCACCTGTCCCCACAGGTCCAATTTATGCAGCTGTTGCGTAGACACCCTGCCCGCCCCCCAACTCCACCGATGTGGCAGGGCTGTGTCTTTTCTTGAATCAGTGGCTGAGGTGAATGGGATCGCGGGGGCCCCACTGAGGCCCGGGTCTGACTCAGGGGATGCAGGGGAGTAAGTGAGGCGGAGCTGGTCGGGGAAGAGATCTCTGACCAGCCGACCCTCTCCCTGGAGCAATTAGCGGCATGCTGCTATTAGAAAAACAGTCGAGGTTAGCGCTGTTCTCTTGCAGCTAAGGTAAGCGTTCTGGAGGTAGAGAGACATCAGGAGGGTGGGCACATGCCAACACACACACACACATAAACAAAAAAGCATGAAAAGGCAGGCACGGAGGGATAGACAGGGAGGGAGGGAGCAAGAGAGGGGCGCTTGCCAAAGTCCAGCGAATTTGATGCTGCAGGTGCTTTATTTACAAGCCTTACATTGCATCTCATACATCGGATGCAAAATAATGGCTATCATGTATCATTAGAAAGCTCAGCGTTCTGAAGCCACACCACTGATGGAGGCAGACAATCTGTGTGTGTGTGCGTGTGTGTGTGTGTGTGTGTGTGTGTGTGGGTGTGTATGAGGGAGACAGATTCTCTTATGGATGTCTGTGATCTGTGAATGTGTGTGTGTGTGTGTGTGTGTGTGTGGGTGTGGGTGTGATCAACTCTGTCTATCAGCGTCTATCATCTGTACATTATGTGCTGATGGAAAGGTGTCATTGTTATTGTTAACAGAATGCCTCAGTGGAATCAACTGTTTGGTTGTTCACTTTAGAGCAACAGCCTGCATTTATTGCAGTTTAACCCAAGAAACGGACCGAAGTCTTGGAATGCATAAGAATTGCATTCAGACAAGCAGAGGTACTGCTCAGACTGGGCCAAATGAAGACAGATACCAGCAGAAACGAGCTTTTACTATCCACTTTTACACACAGCAAGAAAGTACAGAAAGTACACAAAAGGAAACCAAGAATTATCCAAACTTGTGAAGAAATAACATCTCATGTCAAGGGCATCGGCAAAGTCATTATTTATCTAACAACAAACAGAATCAATATCTCCTCAGCGACGACGGGGAAATGTATTTATTTATCTAGTGAGTTTACTTATTTATTTTTTCTCACACTGCCTTCATAGCCGTACTGATTAATGATGGACTGGTGGTCAGTAGCCTACCTTCGCCAGTTGACAGTGGTCATGGGCGTTGGCTGGATGGGTGTGTCATATGGCTTTGTAAAAGTAGCCGCCAAGCACCTCTCCCTTCAAACATGTTCTCTTGACCTAACGTATGTTCGTGCACAGCATTATACCAACAAACCTCGGGGCTGCGCTAAAACAATAACGGCACTGCCTTTCATGGGCAAAAAAATAACATAAACAAGTTCAGTGATATAATTAGAGACATATTAGATAACTGATGCACTTGGCCTAGACGATGACTTTACAAGAAATCTGCTATAAACAGAGATGGTTAGCAGATGACGGATACAGAAAATCTTGGGCGACGACGACCCCAAGATGCAGACTACTGCAAATGCCACGTTTGGGTCAGAGCAGCTCCCCTGCACAACTGAGAATCTTGAAGTTAACTACCGAATTCGCTATTCTAGGCACAAATATAGTGAATGACAGAAAGCACGATCCCGGCTACATTTCATATCCTGCGTAGCGCATCTATTGTATATTTCTACGACTTTATACAGACAGTTAACACAAGGTGTAATTTTGCAGAATATCTGGGACATGCCTGTTCTGTGGACATTCTGTTTTATTCGCTCATGTGTCCCAATACAGTAGCCAAACATAGGCGAACATACCATAGACTCAAGTGTAAAAACAGCAACAAAACGAACGTGTCAACAGATATTCTTACGCGTGATAAATGGGCATTCACCAAAGTTTGCTGTTAAAATGCGCAAGCATTTATCACGTCTTTTCGGGTGGTCTGGTTCCCGAACTTGCGCACCAGTATAACGTTGACTGGCTCAATGCAAGTATACGTGTTCTCATTACCGAACAGTGCAATGTCATGATCCATAGGCAACCGAAACAGGATCTCTTGTATGTACCTCAACCACAACTGTCCTGTGTGAAAACATGTTTCGGAAGTCATTCACTTAATAAGGACAGTGTCCTTGCGCTAGTTATTGCACCAAGACTCCCTACCACGCCCAGAGTCCGCAAATACGGGGGTAATCTGAGAGCTCCTACCTTTAATGACAAGTCCACATGCGCTGTAAAGCATGAAGAACAAGTGCTGTTTGAAGATCATATTCGTGTCCTTTTCCCACGGCCACGTCCGACTTGCGTCTTCTCTGTGATGAGACTGGAGATTTATCCTGGTAGTGCTGATGAAGTTTGTGACTGAGAGGGGAATTACATGGACTCCGAGCGTGAGGCAGCGACCTCGAATCTCTCCTGTCAAGTGCCCGATCCGGAGGCAGCGATACCGTCACCGTACCCGCGCTGGGGAAGAGATGCTCTCCGCGACAGAACGAGAAAGTGCCACTTCAGCCCTCCCTGCCTCTAGCGCGCCTCCGCCAGCGGGGTCCCGCCCACGCAGTTTGACAGATGAAGACGCCTCGCCAATAGCAAGCGCCTACAAATTACCAAACGAACTCTTCATGCAAAAACAAAAAGCACAAGAACATGTTGTTGCAACAGTTCATGTAATTGATTGGATTATTTTCCTCGTCTTTCTCAGTAAGGTCCTGTTTGTTGAACTTGGTTCTGTCCTGAGATTAATAGCCACTCACTGTGCCTGTGGACACTTTTATGTACTTGCATTTGCATGAAATTAAAGACGCCAAGTGCGAGGAAAATTGCATTCACTCAAATCTAGAGTGCTCAGAAGTATTGCAACTATGACACACCGTTTATGCAAATCGGCCCTCACATTGTGCATTTTCCGTCCATTCGGGTCAGCGGCGTGCGTTCACATTAGTGCCGCTTCTCATCATCAGTATCGTCGATGGAACGAGTCCCAGGAGTGTACCATTTCGCAAGGGAACCCAGATCCATACGCCACACACACCAGTGGCTCTTGCTGCCGGGATATTTCACTACTTCATCATCCTCACCGCGCAGCAGATACATGTGTTTGCATCAGCCCTTGACTTTGATTGGTCATCTGGGAAATCCATCACACAGAGAAAGAACGAGGACCTCTACAGATCTTTGCTAGAGGAGTTTGTGTGTGTGGGTGTGTGTGCCCCCCCCCTCCCTCTGTAATTGCCGTTTCCATTGACTTCCTCACAACTCAGGATGCATGGATAGACATTCTAAAGGAAAGCAGCTCCAAATTTGATAAATTATGTTACCCCCTCCAGCAACAGTGAGTGATCAGAAACGGACCTTGCCTGTGTCAGCTGGGGGAAGAGAGCTAGTTTAGCACAGCAGCACAACGAGTAATTTTCTCATGACAAGTCCTCCCATTCACTGCTAATCAGACATAACTGACTCACACCATCCGGGGCAAAATAATGGATAGCCGTGCTATTTGCCTGACAGTTGCTGAAAAGCATCCAGGTGCAGTCATTAGGCCCACCAGCGGAGCTCATCACCGGCATGCCTGTCCAATGACGCCGAGCTCTCTCTCCATTTCCACTCGAGTAGGAGAATCCACGTCGGCAGCAGTGGCAGTGCTAGAGGACTCATGGCATCCAGGTCGGAAGAGTGGAGAACATGCAGCTGGACATTAGTCTTCATTCAGCAAGTACCCCCCTTACACACACACACACACACACACACACACACACACACACACACACACACACACACACACACACACACACACACACACACACACACACACACACACACACACACACACACACACACACACACACACACACACACACACACACACACACACACACACACGCCCGCCCGGTTCGCGGGCACTGACCGTGAGCGTTTGGCCGAGCGGCAGCTCAAGAAGGAGGGCAAGGGGGCGAGAGCCTCAATCAGGGATCGCTCTCCGGAGCCCGTGGCAGGGATTTTACACATGGTTTAACGTGCTGCGCGCCAAATTTCATCCAGTTTAGAGCACCCACCACCAGCTCCGCTGCCACCACCCTCACCTCCACCCCCACAAGCCCCAGTGCTCCGGCTGAAAAATAGCAGCCACTGCCATATCACTCAAAATGAGCCCTGAAAGCGCAAGAGGGAGAGTATGGGAGCCATTACAAACACACACTCATACTCACAGATACATACACACACACACACACACACACACACACACACACACACACACACACACACACGCACACACACGCACACACACACACACACACACACACACACACATAGTCATATCCGCTTAACAAACAACACACTCACTGACACATACATACAGTATACACACACAGCTAAACAAATACTCACTCAAAGGAGTGGCACACACACACACAACTACACACACACACACACACACACACACACACACACACACACACACAAAGCTACACACACACACACACACACAAACAAACACATAAACACACACACAGTGGCAACCCAGTGATGTCCAGAGTGAACCTTAATCTCGAGTACTCAACAACACACAGTAGCCATAAAGCTGAAGGCAACGGCAGGACCTTTCTTTGTCAACATCCCTACATAGGATGAGCTAGGCAACTGCATGGATACATACACACACACACACACACACACACACACAGACACACAGACACACACACACACACAGTATCTCCCCAGACAGGAGAGGGAGACAAAGAGAGATACTCTCTCCCTCTCTCTGTTTCTCTCCCCCTCCCACACACACACACAGACACACACAGACACACACACACACACACACACACACACACACACACACACACACACACACATACACACACTGCACTTGCCTAAAAGATTTTACAGGGCTTCCTTGGTGTATTTTTTACCATTGGAGGTTACTGGGCTTTTCGGAAGCCATTTGCAAGCGCGCCATGGAGTCCTACATGTCTCCTAAAGGTCAGAGCCCCTGTCGGTCTGTTGGACCGCGGCGAGCAACATTTCACTCGAGTGCTTAGCATGGCTCCCGAGAGCTAATAGAACACATGGGAATGACTGCTGACAGAGGCACGGGAGCAGAAAGAGACACTCCAATTTTCCTGTTCAACTGCACCACCATACACACATACACACACACACACATACACACAACGAGTGTCATGTGACAGCAGCGCATTATTACAGCGCCTTCGCCTGGAGTTTGACCTTCCAACACACACACACCCCATCAGCCTCACCCCACGATACTAATCCAGCTGTCACAACGCAGCCCCTTTTACACCGTCCGTAATTAAGACGTGTCATCGTTTAGACCGAACAAGTCTAATTAACGTGTCTGATATGTCTCGGGGTTGTAGACTTTATTTGACATTGAGATGCCCCGATTCATCATCACATGAGGGTAGTAAAATAATCTGCCTTTGGGTGACAGATTTTAGGCCAGTGCCCTCTCAAGACTGGCAAAGAAATTACAGAGGCCCTGAGTACGTAGGCATGTACTGAATGATATGGAGGAATTACACGTCACAGTGACTCATTGATGGAATATTAGAGCTAGATATATTTAATCATGGGTTTCTTGTTATGAGTCAAGGACATGCAAGTCAGCAGTCCATGGATGTCATTACACAGCAAATCTATATAGGTGCAATCAAATCGCCGCCCAGAGGAATACTTCCTGTGGCATTCTCCCATGTATTGCCGCGGTGTACCCCAAAACAATCAACGAAAACATGCTCGCACACATGTCATTTTAACCCCTGCGTCGTGAGGCTGAAAATTGTTTTCTGCGTGAAGGATTTCTCCCCGTTACAAATTGAATGTTCGAGAAACATAACTTTCATTTGAATCCGGTTATTACCAGGAAGGAACACAGTTACTCCAAGGATTATGATTGAATATTCCATGAAGTTGTTGTTTCAAATGACTGAGCTTTTTTTCATGGGTGAAGTGACAAGGGAGGAAAACTACAGCAGTGGGAGAGATGTAGGATCCTCTCACATTACCACAAGTATTCAATCCATACATTTATTTCCGTATTGTGAGCCTAGATGATAGCATTCCAATCCAAGCTCAGGATCTTTGCAACTGTTATTACGCTTGCCAAAATCTACGCATCTATGATGTTAATGTATAGATAGACACTATGGATGTCAGCTGTGTGTTTTTACAATTACATTACCGTCTATCTCATGCAGCAATGAACCATGCCACTGTGCTGACAATACCAAAACAAGTGCCACCGAATGAAGACACGATGCAGCCTGATATCTCTGGGCAAGATAACTGAAGCACTCAGCTTGCTCTAAATATATCAGTAGCACTGATTCCAGCACCCAGTATCACTGCTATTATTCTGCCTGTGGGGAAAAATTGGTCTTAAGGAAGTTCAGCTTTTTGTGCATGTCTGACACACACTATTGTCTGTGTTATGTCTGAGCTCCTGAGCTGAAGACCAGACCAACTGTTGTTTTGGCAGGGAACTCACGCTGGATGAGAACAAAAAAAATATCTGAATGTTCTTTCCAGAGGATGTTTCCCATTTGACTGTGACTGCGGTTTTAGTGGGCTACAGGTTTTTGCGTCGAGTGAATTGAATGAAAACCTCCATAAGCCCTGTGCATGCGTAAATATAAAGCTTTTCACCAAACACAGAAAGCTTTGACAGGGACTGGGGTGGAAAAAAAAAACTCTGCTGCCACTTCCATTTTGGTGTCTGTCAAAGATGTAGCTGAAAAATGTATGAGTTTAAACTCATGCATATCTTTCACATACCCTTATGCTCAGAAATTGTAACTGACAATGATATTGTTTTTCAAAATAATAAAATAAAATCCCCTACATATCCTTACAGCAGTGTCTACTGGAGAGAGATGGAGGAGTCCATTTTAAGCTTTTTAATTCAATGGAACTAGGCATTACATGCTATCTTCATCTTATATGCAAATTTGAGAGCAGACCAGAAAACCGCATATCTATGGTCTCTCTCTCTCTCTCTCTCTCTCTCTCTCTCTTCTATCTTTTGCCGCCTTATCCACCTCTTTTACACACATAAGCTACACACACACACACACACACACACACAAACACACACACACACACACACAATACCTAATTTCCCCCAGACGCTCTCCTCCTCATCCTTGTAATGACCATAAAAACGCTCTTCTCACAATGCTTCCCAGCACATTTAACATTCATGTTCTGTCAAACATGTGAGCGATGGGTCAGAATGCTTCGGGGCGTCGGGCTTGTTCGATGATCAAAGACCCAACCCCTCTCCCCAATCCACCCCCACCCCCGACGTGCTCGGGAACGTGCCGCTAAGTAAATCTCATGAATAGGCAACAGCTCAATGGCATAAATGTCAAATAAACAAATTAAAACACTCTGCCTTTTTTGATCCCTAGAGAAAAGTGAACTTAGTGTTGTGATGCTGTCTAATAGCGCCGGTATAGCAGCCAGGGAGAGAGCGAGTCAACACACCCAGGCAACGCTGTGCGTTCAGATGGGGCTTTCATCCACTCGCAGGCCCACATCATCCAAGAGGCCCATTAATCCTTGTGCTTTTGCCTAGATGAAAACAAGCATTAGGACTCTTTAATAAATATGCCCCCTTCCCTCCAAATAACATCGGAAAATATAGTGAAACACACACACGCACACACACACACACACACACACACACACACACACACACACACACACATATACCCAAGACTATGCTGATTGTGAAACAGTGTTGCGAAACTACACAGACAAGGCTGTGTTGATTGTGAAATGGTGTTGTGCTTTTGGCTGAGACAGTAGAAGGAGTGACCAGCTTAAACTCTGACATCTGCATCCAGCTCTCGCTCGACTCCCTCCCCCTCTCTTTATTCATCCTATGACTCCCCCCTTTCACTCTGACATTTCTCTCTCTCTCTCTCTCTCTCTCTCTCTCTCTCTCTAGCCCTTCCTCTGTCCCCTTTGCTCATGAATTTCTCACTCCCTACAAAGACACACACACACACACACACGCACACACACAAAATCACAGCAGACACACAGGCACACACTGCCTTTTGTCCCTGTACCCACTGGACAAACAAAGAGCTTGCATGTGGCATACAAACACATTTGGGTGTCCACTTGGCTCAGCAGTGCGCCTGCAAAGGAAGACATCAGCAGCAGATGTAGGGGTCAGGCCAGTGGGACGGTACCAACACTGATGCTGCTGCTGCTGCCGCTGTCTGTGCCACATATCTGGGTCCCTACCTCCACTGCTCTATGAGTCCAAAGGCAAAGCAAGGTATGGGCAGCCAGAGCTGACAGGACAGGCAGAGCCCTCTCTCCCTCCCTCCCTCTCCCTCCCTCCCTTTCTCTCTGTGTCTCTCTCTTTTTCTGGGACGGCATGACGAGAGGAGCTGCAGTGGTGAAGTCCTGACGCGGGTGACAGGGGGTGGCTGACAGCCAGGCTCCATAATGTACCGTGTTTGTCAGACAGGGATGGACAGCACTTGGACAAACCCCACGAGACTGACAAGACCTGACAGGAGAACATGTTTACAGAGTGTTGCAAGGAGGGAGTCAAGAGCCCTCCCTCGGGGCACTACAGTTTTAGGCAGATTCTTTTTTTTTCTATTATAAAGTGCCTCTCAAGGAAAGGGGAAAAAACAGACAGCGAGGAAACCCCTCGGGTGTATTTGCAGAGAGGAGTACAGTATGTGAGGGATTTATTTATATTTATTTTTGTTTATTTATTTATTTTTCATGAGAGGAATGTTTTTATCCTTCCCGCCATGTCAGCCATGTTTGTGGATTCAGGGAAACAATAGGGCAGTTGGGATTATAAACTGTATGGAAATTCCTGTCAATGTATGTGATGTGTGCAGTCGACATGAAAGGCCAGAAATACATGGTTACCATGGTGAAAGATTAATCCACTGTAAGGTGAGAAAATCCACGGGAAAGGCTTTCTTTTTTTATTCATCAGGCTGTTTTGCACTAGAGACACCAGATTGACTGACACTAGGGACTGGGTTATGAGTGTATTAAAATTTGAAAGCGCGGAAAGACTTTACCCTTGAGTGGTCAGACTTGGTTGTCAATTTTGTTGGGCAACAAATTACACCTGGCTTTTCTCAGTGGCAATTGAGCAATTGAGTGAGACTTTGTGTCAGTCACACGTTTCATTAATATGGGCTGTGGCGAGCCAGCGAAGTCTGGGGAACACGCGAGTAGAGAGGACTGGGAGGTAGCCTGTCCATCGAATGCCGAGCAATTAAAACGTTGCCGAGTTTCGAGAGCGCATTTACAAATTGCGCTGTGTAATTAAAAAGAGAGAGTGGGGCGAACAGTGCTATTTTTCTATCCTCCATCTTAGGCAAGCACATCCCTCCTTCAGGGAGCCGGGGAGTCGGTCTTACCAGCATACAAGAGGGGCTCCTTGAGCTGTCAAACTTTCAAAGCCTTCACCCACTGTGTCTCTTGAAAGGAAAAGAGGGGAGGAGAAAAAAAGAAAACACAACAACGCTGATAAAGTTGCCTACGTTGCCCTAGAAAGATAATGAAATGAGAGAAAAAAAGAGAAAGCTATTTATACGGGCACACGCACAAGAGGAATACTTATCTTGCTCCAAGAATCGCATATTGTTGTCTAATACAAAATGGGATTCTCGGTCAAGAGCTTTTGTCGTGTCCCTCAAGAGCCGTCAAACGCCAGAATCCTTAAGATGTAGAGAGGCATGAGATACTGGCATGGAACAAAGCAAAGTCCAAGAACTGAGGGAGCCTGACACTGACAAAAATTACTGTCCTTTAAAAGATGGGTCGCATTTTGGCTCTGAAAGACTAAGCAGTTGAAATAGAGTATCACTTCAGTTCATTTCTTGAAAATGGAAGTTGTATTGCCTGGAGCACGGTCCGTGGAACTATAGAGGGAGCCGGGACAGCTTCAGACATAAGAAGAACATCCTATGCTTTTCACAAACATATAAAAATCAAATAGCCAGATGTCATAAACTACTTCCCTGTATGTGCCTACACAGCCTTTCAAAAAGCTATTCATTCTGTATTAGTTTTTTTTCAACTGCTTACACACTAAATCTTTGCTTGTCACACAATTTTCTAAACATGTCTTCCAAACATCATAACCCCACACCAAATCTGCAAAACCATACACTAATTCTCAGTGTTTGACTCAGTTTTCAATTTTCTAAACACATTTTGCAAAACACCACAAACAATTTTCTACCTAACATTTTTCTGTGCCTCCAGAAATGCCATAGGAACGCTTGGGATTGTTTGTTTCTGCAGTTGAAAGGGTCTATAGGCCTACGAATACATACTGTATACAATACTGTATTATTAAAATACTGTATTCGCAACAGCAAATTATTTGGGAAAAATCACTATTTTTGGTGTATTTCCACTTGTCTTTGTAGATATCGTAACTTTCACTATTGTATGGAAATACATACATATATAAAGCCTATGAAAGACATAAGAGCTTTAGATCTTGAGCAACAGTGTGTACATGATGTCTCAATAAAGGAAGGAGACTGCTATAACTGCTGTCAGTCCATCCGCACAAGAGCCCTTTGAAGAATCTTCAGACTTTCGGCTCCAGCTAGGAGATATGGAGATACCTATTGCCAGGTGCCTCACAAGGTTCTTATAAGGCCTCTGATGTCCAGGCATTTCCACACCATTCTCCTATCAACTTTCAACAATGGTCAACAATGAACGAAAATAGTCTGACGCACTCCCACACACACACACACAGATTTTTGCAATAGTGCTGGATGTATTGCCAGGGACTTCACCCAGCTCAACAACAAACAGAGACAGCTCTAGGACTAGATTTAAAGAACAGTGGAGATGGAGACTTCTTTAGCATCTTCATATTACAGTAGTGCTCGGTATGTTAGCTGCAATACTGCAATGCTAGATTATAGTCGGCTCAAAGATGAGGAGTGAGGGGATGGAAGCAGTGGTTGTGTGTGTGTGTGTGTGTGTGTGTGTGTGTGTGTGTGTGTGTGCATCTGTGACTGTGCGTGTGTGTGTGTGTGTGTGTGTGTGTGTGTGTGTGTGTGTGTGCATCTGTGACTGTAGTGTGTGTGTGTGTGTGTGTGTGTGTGTGTGTGTGTGTGTGTGTGTGTGTGTGTGTGTGTGTGTGTGTGTGTGTGTGTGTGTGTGCGTGTGTGCATCTGTGACTGTGCGTGTGTGTGTGTGTGAGGGTCCGTGTGTGTGTGTGTGTGTGTGTTATTGTCTGTGTGTGTGTGTGTGTGTGTGTGTGTGTGTGTGTGTGCATGCATCTGTGTCTGTGCGTGTGTGTGTGTGTGTGTGTGTGTGTGTGTGTGTGTGTGTTTGTGTGTGTGTGGTGGGGGAGTTGCTGGTCTGATGGGCCCAACCCAAGTCCAAATGCATTCCGTGGTGCATGGCCTGGAGCGTCTCTGGCCCGCTGCTGGAGTGGTGGTGAGGTGAGCGAGATGAGAGAGGAAGAAAGTAGGCTGACCCCAGAGAGAGAGAGAGAGAGAGAGAGAGACAGCCTGGTGCTCTACTGTCGGGCCGGTCAGTGGGGACTCCAATTTCATCTTTAAGGTGGAATTATGTACCGTAGCAAAAAATGTACCAGGACACTCTCACCCCCCATCTCTCTCTGTCTCTCTGTGTCTCTCACTCCCCTTCCCTCTTATCCAGCGTCATCAATCTTGTTATGGCATAAAGTTGCTCCAGATACGAAGCAAAGATTGTTTTGTGTTTTTTTTTGTGCAAATGCCCATTAAAGAGGGCCAGAGGCAGCTGCTTTCCTCACAGGCCGCTGCATGGAAAATGGAGTTGATTTCGAAATTTAATTACCCACTTTGGATTTTGATCTCTTTATGCACACCCCGCAGCAAAAGAAGCCACAGACAAGCACCCCCCAAACACCACACACAACCCAACATGCACACACACACACACACACACACACACACACACACACACACACACACACACACACACACACAACCCAGCACACACACACACACACACACACACACACACACACACACACACACACACACACATACACACAACACACACACATACACACACATACATACACACAAACACACACACACTCACACACATTCACTGGGGAAAGAGTGTGAGATGATTCTCCAGATATCCACCACGAGTCGAGGAGTGACTGCGACCGAGGCTCGTGCAGCCAGAGGAGCCATTGTTGTTGAGCTGCTGCCACCACCACTGCACATTCTGGGGCCATAACAAAGACTGATTCATTAGCATAATTGAGTATTTGCATTCGGAGCGAAGATGGCTTACAGCTTCGCAATGCAGCTGCCGCTGTTGTTTTTACTGACTGCCTCTGCATTTCAAAAACTTCGAAACAGCTAAATCCAAATTCTTTTCTTTTTTTTCGCCTTTTTTTCCCCCCTTGTCTTCTTTTTTTTGTCTTCTGCAAGGCCAGTGTGTATGTGTGTCTCATAGTCTAATCCATAGGAGGGTTTAGCTGATGAGCATCAGAGCATCATGACGTGTGCCTCTAGGAAAACATCACGCATCACTGCTCGCAGCTTATTCACAGGACTCACGATCAAACTGCATGAATAACCCTAAGTGAGGAAACACACAAAACGCGAGGTGTTAGCCAACTACCAACAGCATGAATGGAATCGCCAAAGTTGCAAGCTGAGTCTCAGTGACTTCGGATTTCGTGGCAGCACAATATTTTTGTTAAAAAAAAGCTTCTGTAATTTTAGTTTACAGCTCAGTGGAAACCATGTCGCATTTTTTGTTGCCAGCACACACCAGCCTTCACAAGCGTGTGTGAAAGGATGCTTAAAAGAACATCTCATTGGTTTGTGACACCTCTATGACCTTGCTGAACTTGATTTAAGCCAAGACTTCTCCTGTTACCCGTCAACAAGGTGTAGCCTTCCATGGGCCATTTCAGTACTTCACTTCAGCAATTTCCTTTAGTGGGTGTCAAAACATCGTCATTACACCTGTATTCTCAGCAAAGCACTGGCCATCTAATCTGACCACGACAGCTTGCTTTCCTATATGTAACGAACAAAAAGTGTGAACTCAGTGATCATAAAGGGACTCCTGTATTACAAAACACGGTTAGAAGATTCGTTCCCACCTGTAACCATTTGCCTTTTGAGATGCGGGGAACCTACAAATTTGGCACATGTGCTAGTTGCTTTTGAATTCCATCACAGTGCACGGATTTCCATGGGCTGTGGGTTTTGCTCACACGTCTCTCTCGCCGTGCTGTTGGATAGTCTGCGAGATTTAATTGAGGAATGGTGCAACCTGTTTTGTTTGATGATTAGTTATATTACCATCTGTGCAGTTTTCAGGGGAGCAACCTCAAAGATGTGACAGCATGCATTTAAATAATCCCTCTCCTTCTCTCTCCCTTGCTCTTTTTGCCCGTGACAGAGAGGGAAGAGATAAAAAAAAACAGCACTTCTCCCACATTTCAGATGACTAAAAAATGATCCGTAAATTTGCAAAAGTAAAAAAAGCCCAGGAAAAGCACACTGATTCTGGAGTCATCAATGGTTGGTGCCACACACAGTCAGACACCAAAACAGTACATGTATCAATGTAAACCTGTGCTTTACATGAAAGCGCTGAGCTTTAGTCCCCTGGGACCTTAAGAGTCAGCCAGGCTTCCTGATTACTGGTGGGATTCAGTCTTGGATTTCACCACTCAATTCTAAGAGAATTCGGTGGCAAATTTGATGCTAGATTACTTCATTACTTCGTTGTGTGTAAGATAGAAAGCAATGGACCCTTTCAAGAGAGTTCCATTCTCAGCATCATAGTTGGCCCCACAAGACTTCCTTTTGAACATTCCATATGTTATCTTAATGCAGAGGAAGTAGATCGGGGCCCAAATAGAACGTTCAAGCATTGTTTTTGTTTTTATTGTTGAAAGGGTCTATACTCATACAACATCCAGTAAAAGTGTATCATATTACAATACACAAATAAATTACGTTGGGGAAAATAATATCAATATTGACTTAGAGACCTTGATGAATAACATCTGCATGGTGAGGAAAACGCTAACAGAGCAAATTCCAAAAATCACAATAACTTTACGGATACGGATATAATTTAACGGATGATTCATCCTTACGCAAGTCCGCCATTCCCTTTCACCATGGCACTTACTCACTTTATGATGAGCCATGAATGTGGGCTGAAACTCACCGAGATGACACACAATTGTGCCTAACACTGCAAAACTGCAGGGCTCTTCCATTAGGGTGGATTTAAGCACCAGAACCAAAATGGAGGTGACAGGGGCAAAGATGCAGTAAGTCGAATGGGCTGTCAGTGGGATGTTTCTCGCCGAGGTTAAAGGAGGAGAGGGAGTCTCTTCTCTGTGCATTCTGCAGCTCATCAGTTCTCTTCCTACCCTCTCCGCTTCAGGCGTCCTACGGCCGCTCGCAGGCGTGGGACTCCCCTCTATCTGGCTCTCTGTCGCCCACTCCTACCGAGCTCTCCATATCTCTCTCTTTATAAATCTCTCTCTCTCGCTCTCGCTCTCAGCTCTCAGCCCTTATAACTCTCTCTGTGTTTCTCTTTCCCTGTCTGCCTCCCACTCTATCTTTTCTCTCTCTCTCTCATTCTCTATCTCTCTTTCTCTATCTCTCTTTCGCTTGCTCCTTATCATGCTCTCTCTCTTTCTCTCTCTCCTTCTGACCATCTGTTCAATGCTGCCAATATTCTCCTGCTGCCAGACTCTGCAGCTGACCCCCCCCCTCCACCCACCTCCATAAACATCACCTCACCCCACCCTTCCTGGGGAGCCAATCACATCTCAGATGCTGTCATCCCACCATGTGGCCTCTTCCTCCGCAATGGCATCTCGCGATGTCCCGCGTCCTCGAGGGAGTTCACCCCCAAGCGGGCGGGTCTCGGCGAGGGTGAGCGCGATGGCCGAAGGCTCCTCAGCCCTGACTGGCCTGTGGCGAGAGCTGCCGACGTCCCGCCGTGTCTTCGGAAAAGGATTTCACCTCAATAGCCACGGGCTCGACAGGATGAGGACGCCATCCCAGAGAAAATGCTTTCGTTTCACCGTTGCTCGCTTAAGGTGAGACCTCAGTTTGCGGCTTCTACCAACGGTCTCTTTGCCTTTATTCCCCATTTTGAGTGGATCACTCCTCACTGCCTTCACACTACCATTAAAGAAAGGCTTCTAATCCTTTAAAGTCAAGAGGTATCTGCATTACCTAGCACTACTGTGTATGCCTCCTGTTCCCTCTTATCCATCTTGAATGGATTTTACCTCAAAGGTTTCAGAGGAGAGATGAACGCCTCCGCACAAGAACCCTCCAGTTTGCCCTTCCGCCTCACCAATATCAGATCCATCTTTTTATTCTCCCCTGCTCGTGCCGATGCTCCTCTAAGCCCAGTGAGATACCATTATGTGTGGGCGCGCCACATAGGCAGGTTCCACGTGTAAACACCATGTGGAAGGCATGTATTTTTATACATGCCTTCATCCCCTCATCTTTTAAATTCAATCGATCAATCTCAATGGATCATACACAACCATGGATGGAACACATGGAACACACACACACACATACATACAAACACACGCACACACACACACACTGGTCGACTGCCTGCAGAATCACAAGGCTTCGACTTGGGCAGAAGATAATCTCCAGGGCCTCGGTGCACACCTCAAAAAGCATTTTAATATTTGCGCTCTATGTGCACTCTGTGTGTAAGCAGATGACAAATACAGTCCTGAACTGACTTCGGCAGGCGAGCGTTTGAATTAATCCAGCAGCACCTCTGGCCTCGTGGGATCCCGACCTTGTTTGTTTTCTCCCGGTAGATGTATTTGTTATCAGGCAAAGCTGTTTCTAAATTGCCGAGACAAAAGACTCTCTCTTTTGTTGATGTTCATTTCGGATGTTGCCAGTAAAAATGTACTGTGCCGCACGATGCTGAATATCAGTTTCATTTCGTTCTAGTAATCTTTAGGTTATCTTACCACTTTTCTCATCTCTGTCTATAGAAACATTCATCTTCTTAGAAGATAAAAACACATGGGCCCTGTTCATTATCACTTGCATGTGTTACAGGAGCCTCATCAAAGGCTTGTTGTGTCTTATTGAAGCAAATGAAAAGGAAAAAAAAATTCCTCCCCAAAAAAAGTTTCTGGAGCAAAAAAGTCTGTGAGTGGTGCATTATGCATAAAGGACTGCATAATTGATGGGGATGTAAAAATTTAATCAGGGAAACATGAGCAGTGAGGTACATGCAATTATGAGCTTTGGTTGCATCAAAGTGAAATAAAATAAGTTAAATAAGTGATGATAAGGAGGAAGCATTCGTTGAGACTAATGGTGCATCACAGTGCATTTGCAATATGATGTAAAACCCAAATGAGCCAGTTTAACGTCGAGTCTGCATATAGACATTTGACCACAGACGAGAGTGTTGGCTTCATCAAATGTTTTCCTTAGCAGTTTCCAAAGAAGTCTGCCATAACCAGCGCCCTTCAACAGGTGTTCGGGACTTCCGCGTGAGCGCCTCCTCTTCCGATTCAGTTTGGCAGCCGACGCCAGGCGGCCCGGCGAGCACATCTGTCATGGCGCGTTTGTGTCCGTGGTCTCTCTCTCTCTCTCTCTCTTCCTAGCCGCTCTCTTCGCCACCGTTGAAAGAAAACAATGTCATCTTCGTTCGCCGAGGGCAGGGGCTTCGCCTCGCATCGCCTTACCGGACGCCTCACCTTGGCAAGGTGCACCAGCGCGACAGATGTGGGCTGCTGAACTCATTACGAGGTGTTAGCACCTCTCTGTAAAGATGAGCACTGCGACATGTCCTTTTCGAAGCACAACAAAACTGCCAGGTCTCTGGTGCCCATACCCCCCACGCCACCCCCACCCCAAACACGCACCCACCCAGGAGCTGGTGGAGCCGTGCCAGGTGCCACACATATGGTGGACATCTCTACCCCACCCTGCCCCGCCCTGCCCCGTCTGCAAGTGTTGGGCGATGGCCAAAAGATGGACAATGCCGGCTTTGACTCTGTGGTAGGTAGATGTGCCATTAAGATAAGTGGAGTATCAGTGATACCATTGCAACTTATCCTTCCCTGGAGTATGGAACAAGCTAGTTTGTTTCAGATGGAGGAAAACATTTTGTATCGCCTACATGCATGTTTGTGTGTGTGTGTGTGTGTGTGTGTGTGTGTGTGTGTGTGTGTTTGCATGTATAGATAGATAGATAGATAGATAGATGGATAGATAGATAGATAGATAGATAGATAGATAGATAGATAGATAGATAGATAGATAGATAGATAGATACTTTATTGATCCTCAAGGGGAAATTCAAGGGTCTCAGTAGCATACAGACATAACACACAACATGCACTTACAGCCGAAATGGTAAACATAAGTATAAGTATAAACATATAACTAAACTCCACTGTACAATAAAGACAGTAGAAGATAACACAGAAAAGAAAACTAACAAAACTAAATACTAAATACACTATATAAGTTAAATTAAGAAAGTCAATGTGGCAGGGGTGATCAAGTGCTTGAGGGTGATCAAGCATAAGACGCTTGTAGTGACAGAGCCAGGACTGGTGAGGTGCTAAAGGGAGTGAGTGTCATGGTGAAGGTGCAAACAGTAGTCCAACCATAGTCCTTAGTTATGTGTGCCTGGCAAGGTGCTCAAGAGAGTGAGTGTCATGGTGAAGGTGCAAAAAGTAGTCCAACATTAGTCCAACAGTGCAAGAGTAAGGTCTAGAGACCAGCATAAATAATATAGACAAATAGGAGAGTAAAGTGTTATGTAGACAAGGTAAAATAAAAAACTATTTCAGTGCAAGAACAGGTCGAGGTAATAGGGTTATAGCCATTTATTCATTCAGTATTGTATCAGAAGCCTGACCGCAGCCATTAATCATGTGTGCTAATATAGCATGAAAAACAGTGTAGCAGTAAAACAGTAGTGAAAAGATTAGGCTGTGTACAATAGTAAAACAGTAGTAAAACAGTAGTAAGCAGTAGTGGGCAGTCAGCACTCAAAAAACATGGACATGGAGAGGGTGGAGAGGCAGACAGACTAAGCAGAGAAGTCTATCTCTCCTCTCCCCTTTATTTAGGCATTGAACAGTTCAATGGCCCTAGGAACAAATGACTTCCTCAGCCTTTCAGTTGTGCATGGCAGTGAGCGAAGTCTCCAGCTGATCAAGCTCTTTTGGTTTTTGATAGTGCTGTAGAGCGGATGACATTCATTGTCCAAGATGTTGATCAGTTTGTTTAGGGTCCTTTTGTCAGATATTGAAGTGATGCAATCCAGTTCAGCTCCCACTACAGAGCCAGCCTTCCTTACCAGCCTGTCAAGTCGCCCAGCATCCTTCTTCTTTGTGCTTCCTCCACAGCATACCACTGCATAGAAGAGGGCGCTGGCCACAACAGACTGATAGAACATCCTGAGGAGCTTGCTGCACACATTGAAGGACCGCAGCCTCCTCAGGAAGTACAGCCTGCTCTGTCCTTTCTTGTAGAGTGCATCAGTGTTGGCTGACCAGTCCAGTTTATTGTCCAGGTGGAGACCCAGATACTTGTAGGTGCTTACCACCTCCACATTGACCCCATCAATGGAGACTGGTAGCAGAGCGGGCTTAGACCTTCGGAAATCCACCACCATCATCTTGGTCTTTGAAGTGTTTAGTTGAAGGTGATTGAGTTTGCACCACTGCAAAAAGTCATCCACCAGGCTCCTGTACTTCCTCTGTTTGTGTGTGTGTGTGTGTGTGTGTGTGTGTGTGTGTGTGCATTTCCATATTGGCTTTGCTCACAGATTTTAGTTCATTTTTTCTGTCTTTTGCCTTTTCCAAGATTACACACACAGGAGAGCTCCGTAAATCCTTTAATTAACTTGTCGCGTAGTAACCGCCTGATAGGTGGATTCTGTGAAATTCGTTTAAGATAATTCGCACAAACACCTGCATGTTGGAGTCTCCCCTCCAAAAACGCAGCCTCTTGCTGGGTTATTGCAGGCTTTATGCGCTTGTTTATTGTTGTTTTGTTGTTGTTGACAGTGAATGTTTTTTTCCTCCAGATTTACGTCACTCTATTTCTTTTCTGGTTCTCTCTTTTCCAGAAAAAACCTCTGTGGGATAGGTGTATAGGTAGGTGGGTGTATAGGATAGGTGTATAGGATAGGTGTATAGGATAGGTGTATAGGTAGGTGGGTGTATAGGATAGGTGTATAGGATAGGTGTATAGGATAGGTGTATAGGATAGGTGTATAGGTAGGTGGGTGTATAGGATAGGTGTATAGGATAGGTGTATAGGTAGGTGGGTGTATAGGATAGGTGTATAGGATAGGTGTATAGGATAGGTGTATAGGTAGGTGGGTGTATAGGATAGGTGTATAGGATAGGTGTATAGGATAGGTGTATAGGTAGGTGTATATGTAGGTGGGTGTATAGGATGGGTGTATAGGATAGGTGTATAGGATAGGTGTATAGGTAGGTGGGTGTATAGGATAGGTGTATAGGATAGGTGTATAGGATAGGTGTATAGGTAGGTGTATAGGTAGGTGGGTGTATAGGATAGGTGTATAGGATAGGTGTATAGGATAGGTGTATAGGTAGGTGGGTGTATAGGATAGGTGTATAGGATAGGTGTATAGGGTAGGTGTATAGGATAGGTGTATAGGTAGGTGGGTGTATAGGATAGGTGTATAGGATAGGTGTATAGGATAGGTGTATAGGTAGGTGTATAGGTAGGTGTATAGGATAGGTGTATAGGATAGGTGTATAGGATAGGTGTATAGGATAGGTGTATAGGTAGGTGTATAGGTAGGTGGGTGTATAGGATAGGTGTATAGGATAGGTGTATAGGTAGGTGTATAGGTAGGTGGGTGTATAGGATAGGTGTATAGGATAGGTGTATAGGTAGGTGGGTGTATAGGTAGGTGGGTGTATAGGATAGGTGTATAGGTAGGTGTATAGATAGGTGGGTGTATAGGTAGGTGTATAGGTAGGTGGGTGTGCTGGTTTAACCCTTATTAGTAGGGGTGCCCTGTTTGCTGTTTTCCCAGCCGAAGCTACTAATTTTAAATGCCTTTCCCTTTCGCTCCGTGTGTGTCACGCAAGGACAAATGAAAGTACTGCAGCAGGGCCACTTTGCTCAGTGAGAGCATCCATTTATTTCCCACTACCACTAGAACAATGAAATATAACAGATATTAACAATATTCAGTACACCTTTGTATACTTTTTTACCCTCTACAGTAAGCATATTTATTGGAAAAAATTGATCTCGGCCCACATGCAATTTGGAGTTGAAGCTACTTTTCATGTTAATTTGACAGTTTACAGTTCCTTAAAGATAACTTATCCAGCCAACAAGATAGGATGCGCTGTACACGGCCCATTGCGTAACAGATCGATGGAAAAACATTTTGGTCTATGCATTCTGCTCAGCTAACCGTGCAGTCGCTTTTTACCGTCTGTCAGGCCATCTCGCTGTGGCGCGCTCGCTCGCTCACTCTTATTGTGTCTTTCATGATGTAGCCTTTGGCTGCCGTACTCCAGTAAGTTAGTGGAGCGCCACCGTCTCACTCCAGACCTTTTGTTTTGCTCTCCGTCCACACAGGGGCTTGAGAGTCTCAGTGATCCATCAATGGCGTGCCGAGGCCTCTGCTGTCCATGGCTTTTGATTGATATCTGGAGATAAAATGTCAGAGGGTAATCTGGGATGTGCCTGCTTTCCTCAAGCTAAAAGGTATTGGCTCATAGATCAAATGCCCATCTACAGGCAACCAGATGGTCCAGGGCCCTGAATTGATAGAAGAATCAGCGGGGTTAGCCGGCTACGATTCCACAAAGGTTAAGCAATCAAAAGCAGTGAAATAACAGACAATCAGCTACAGAACGGGTTCAAGTCATGGTATCGTGTTCGCTTCAATCTGGTCCGATTTTTTTTTTTCACGTGTGTTATTTGTTTGCTCTGCTTTCCAACTAAGCTTTAAACAACCCTGGTTTCGATTCAATCTGCAGCATCGTGGGCTGCCATGGCAAACACAGTCTGGTTCTAAAAAAGACTACCATCTGTCATTTTGTTCCACAGTTAGATCCGATTGCGCCATTCATTTAGTGCAGGAGCACATCCTGTTTGTGCAAGACATATTGGATTAGAAATGGATATGCACTTTTTAAAATGCCCCCCTGTAATCTCTTAATAGATTCAATGGATTCTCAGCCGAGGAGGGAAGACACCGCGGCCGACATCAGCTGCTATCTTTTAATCAGGGGGAAATTAAATCTATGAAATTGATTTCATTTTTGCGTGTTTACTCTTGTCGACAATAATTACAACCACCCCCTCCCCCAAGCACACACACACACGCACACACACTTGCACACACACACACACACACACACACACACACACACACACACACACACACACACACACACACAGCAGCTACCCAGTGTGGAGGGACACCTACTGATTTAGAAAGTGCCTTTTCTCAGATTTGAAAGACCTGTCGAGTGTCTGGTTGATTACAAGGCGTGCAGGTCTGCTGGGAATATGGTCGTCTCATAACCATCTGTGGATAATATTTCTGAACAAGTCTGTTCAGCAAGGGGGATAACAGCGAGGGCCCAGCTAGTGTTGTTGGAGAAGAGAGAGAGAGAGAGAGAGAGAGAGAGAGAGAAAGAGAGGGATGGGAATTAGAGAAGGATATAATGACACACTCTCACTTCCGCCTGAAAACAATGTGGGTGTCATTAATTGGCCCAGTGGCACAAAAGGAAAGGAGGGAAAAGTAGTGGAGGTGAAGGAAAATAAAGACATTGCCTCTCAAGGTCAAATGGTGCCGTGGGGAATTGTGATTCAGTGATATACTGCTGACATAATTCATTTCTAATTGTTCTGTTCAAAAAGATATATGGGAGACGTATAGACCTTTATTTATTTGGTTTCCTTCATTTCAGACATCCTGAATAACTTCCGGGCTTTTAATGAACACACAGTCTCACATTACACCATTTTACATTCCTTTTTTTAAAAAATGTGCCCAGTTTGGATTCATGAATCAACTGAGCATTTACCATAAAAATGAAGTGGGTAGGGTTCAATTAATTAAATGAATGAGAGCACAAACGCTTCAAATTTCACAAAATCAGGGGCAGATAGAAGTTTGAATGAATGCTCAATTAGCTGTGTTACAATGGACACGTTCGGTCTGATCACGTCACTTAGCTACTTAGCTGAACCAGGCTGAATTGAGGGCTTTTAGTTATTCAAGCTTTTTTGTTACTTCAAATTAAAGACTTCATTGGGTGCCACTTGAGCTGATGTTGTGCCATGGATGGATGGATGATGAATACCACACATGCTGGTTGGTGTACTTAAAGTCCCTTGCTCTCATTTGACCAATTATGACACATGATGGTAACAAAAAAATGGGGGAATTTTATAATTACCCAAGTAGAACATGCACAATTCTTTGCTTGTTTTAAGAGCTGTAAGATATGGGATCCCAGAGAGAGGGAACATAAGAGCTTTTTTTATGGCCATTCAAAAGCCATGGAAAAGTCATAAAAAGGCCATGAATAAATGTACTTCCACTGACACAAGCACAAAGGACATGGTCACTTTGAAATACTGAGTGTGAGTGTTTGTATTTGTGTGGTTATATGAGTGTGTGTGTGTGTGTGTGTGTGTGTCACAGAATGGTGTTTTACAACGTAACTCTCGCCAAAATGCAATCTAGGGTCTTATTGTGAATGTACCTGAGTCAAACTTTCATTTAAAAGCATAATTAGGATGGAAGCACCACTTTTAAGATTGACCGTATTATATGTACACAGAGTTTACTAAAAAGAAAGGTTTTGATTGAACAACTCACTTCTTGACTGGCATGATGGTAAACTGCTAAAGTGAGTTGTGCAAAACCTTTCTTTTTAGTAAACTGTGTACACAAACAATGTTCTCAATGCTTGAGTTCATGTGTAGAGACCCTGGTGATACTTCGAGCAAAGTTTCATGTTGTGTCGAGCCTTCTTAGTGTTTCAAAAATAGTGATCGCATTAAAATAGAAGTGCCCCTAATTATGCTTTTAAACTAAAGTTTGACTTGGGTACATTCACAAACATACATACAAACAGACCCTAGGTTGCATTTTGGCGAGAATTACGCTTTAACCTTTAAACACTGTTCGTTGCTACCCCCCTTAATTTACTGTTCGCGGTCAAATTTGACCGAACAGTTTTAACTGCTCTTAAATACCAATACCATGACAAAAAGTATTATTTAATAGAACATTATTGTAAACAGACCCTTATTAGAACATTAACATCTACATCACGTGTGTTTCTGTATGTGCGTGAATGTGTGCGGACACTGTGGTTCACATGCACAGTGGCAACATGACAACATGAACTGACAACATGAACTGAGTGTGTGTGTGTGTGTGTGTGTGTGAGAGAGAGAAAGAGAGAGAGAGAGTGTGTGTGTGTGTGTGTGTGTGTGTGCATGCCTGTGTGTGCGAACATTGGTGGTTCACATGCACAACTGGCAACATGACAACATGAACTGTGTGTGTGTGTATGTGTGTGTGTGTGTGTTTGCTATGTGTGTGTGAGTGGGTGTACATGTGTGTGTGTGTCTGTCTATGGGTGTGTGGGTGGGTGTGTTTCTGTTCACCCCTATTCACGTATGTGCGTGAATGCCTGTGCGGACATTGGTGGTTCACACGTACAAGTGGCAACATGACAACATGAACTGACAACATGTACTGAGTGTGTGTGTGTGTGTGTGTGTGTGTACTGTATGTGTGTCTGTTTGTGTGTGGGTGTGTGTGCTTCTGTGTGTGCATGCATGCATGTGTGTGGGAACATTGGTGGTAAGTTGTAGGAGTGTGTGTAAGGAGATATATTTTATCTCCTGGGTGAAATGTATACTCTTTCCCATTAATTTCCTATGGCGGTCATTTTTGACCGTAAACAAAAAAAAGTGTTTCTACGTTGAATAAATCACTCAAAATAAATTCTATGTGTTCAAAAGCCTTTTGTGAAGGATATCATAAGATCTTGAGGCAATCTGATGAAAAATGCCATATTTATGGTACAGGGAATGAGTAAATCGGTCATTTTTGACCGGAACAGTGTTAGAAGGTTAAGCCATCAACGTCATCTTCCAGGCAGTGCTGCATGGAAAGTACTTGGGTTAGGTGCCTAGGTAAGGTTAGGGTTAGGTGCCTTGAAGTTGACGGTTGCAGAGCTGCCTTGAATTCAATAGTTGGGGCTTAAAACACCATCAAGCGTGTGTGCCTGTCTGCACAAATATTCTTTACTTTACAACCGCTGCACAGTCATGGACACAATGCTCAACACACACAATACCTTTCAAAGGAAACACATGGACAATAATAGTTAAACACACTAAACAGTTAAACACATAAACACACGCATACATACATACATACACACACACATACACACACACACACACACTACGTACACACACACACACTCACACACATACACATACACACACACACACACACACACACACACACACACACACACACACATACAAACACTGGAGAAATGGAGGCAAATAGTAAAGGAAAAGTGCTAAGCACTGTAAGTGTAAGGGCAGGTCATTTTCATTTGTCAGTCACAAATGGGTGCTAATGGCTGAAAATTGTGGGATGCAGAGTTGCAAATTAGATCGTACTTGATGGACCTCTTTATATAATGCTGGTATACCAAACTTAGTGAACCAATTGAACTGACGTTTGTGGATGAAATGTCATCAATTTGTCATGGGGACAAAAATAAAATCACAAAGACAGACTGAAAGACAAAATAACAAGCCCATGAGTGACATTAACAAGAACATTGGGTTTACCTTTTAAAGTCACAAAGTGACTCAAGCTG
This sequence comes from Alosa alosa, assembly GCF_017589495.1. Lineage (NCBI taxonomy): Eukaryota > Metazoa > Chordata > Actinopteri > Clupeiformes > Clupeidae > Alosa > Alosa alosa. The sequence goes on along the minus strand of NC_063203.1, from coordinate 12,750,608 downwards.
AAGTTAAAGAACAGTTATTGGGTATATAAAAAAGCAGAGAGATGTGGGAGTTTTATATTGCACATTGTTTTATAGCATAGAAGAACACAGTACTTGTTTAAGTAAAAGAAATACAGGAACAAGGTTGCTTCAGTAGCCGACCCTAGAGTGTCTCTGGCTCTGGCCCTAGTCCGGTAGGGATGTGACCCAGATCCAGGTTAGGGATCGCTATAGTCTCTGGGTAAAATCCTCTTAGTTCATGGCTGGTGAGCTACCCTGAGTACTTGTACTTGCAAAGCCCCTCAAGGATTCCTGGATGGTTTTGGATGCAACCCTGGAGTGATGCCAGAATGTCTACATTAAACAGTATACAGCTGTCAAGTGTGTTTTGCTTCGGCCTTGTTGCATGTGGTGCTTCTTTTTTTGGAAAGTGTCAGAAAGTATCTGTCTTTTCTCCTCTCTCTCTCTCTCTCTCTCTCTCTCTCTTTCTTACTTCAGCCTTCAGGAGTAATGATGGTGTTTAGCAGCCATCCTCCTGGTCATTAAAGTATGTGTATGCAGTAACTCAGTGCAGAGACTCGCTCGAGCTGATAACCTACACACCGCAGGCTCCTTTTGTATCCCTATACGCCACTGAGTAGAATAACCCACTAGCGCGTGTCAAGAGCTTTTCATTGAAACCCTTCACAAAGCCTGCGAGCGGTGAAGTTCTTGCGTGTGGCATGCTAACGCAGCAAGTTGCTAATGGGGAAAGAGATTGCGTGGCATTAGGGCAAACTGTTACGGGACAAGCAAAGCGAGTGCTAAGATGATAATGCTGAAGACTTCTAGTGGGGAAGATAGAGAACTGTAAGATATAGCCTACCTATGCTTTTAGCTAACATAGAAGTTCAGTTCAACCAAGCAAACAGAGAATGCACTGGAATAAAGAATATACGTAAAGATTTAATTTATTGAACTGCTTCCTTCGAGTGCAGAATGGTGCTTTGCTTGAGGGGACGGAATGAAATGCAAGAAGAAAGTCAGAGAAAGAAGAATGTCCATGCCTAGCAGTCAGAAGGGGAAGTCAATAGCATTGCTTTTGCCTAGCATGAACATGCGTAATGATTTTTGCTTTTGGTCTTGGCAAAATTGCAATACGTTCGCAGTGTTTGATTCAACTGCCCCTGCTGACACAGTTGCACTGAGTAGCAGTGGTGGTGCCCCATGGCTTTCTCTCTCTCTCTCTCCCTCTCCATCTCTCTCTCTCTTTTTCTCTCTCTATATCTCTCCCTTGCTCTCTCTCTATCTCCCTCCCTTGTCTAACTCTCTCTTTTTCTCCCTCACACCTTTCAAACCACCTCCCTGAGACCTATTCTCTCCACCGTATTGCAGGGTCAGAAGTTAACCATTCAGTTTTGCGGCACACGCTTAGTAATCAGAACTCTTGTAATTGTGTTTGGTAGAAAATCCCCGAAGACAGCAAACACCGGCACCCCTGAGCCCTGTCCCGCTCAATGTACATAATGGACAGCGGTGCTAAAGGAGCAAGGCAGCGTAACAAAGGAGATGAAAAAAGAACGCGAGAGAACGAGAACACGTCACAGAAAACCAGCCGTAAAATGTCAAGAACATGCAGTGTCTTGAGGTTTAGTCTTGAGGTCATATAGGTTTAGTCAGATTTTTTTTTTCTTTTTTTTTTTTCTTTTCTTTTTCACATGTCCAAATTTCCGTCAAGGATTCCCGGGACACTTTAAGACTGGGGTACACGAAACTTGGGCATGTAACCCCACATGGATAGCATGGAACCTCCTGTTTTCGTTTTGATCTGTAGCCCCCCCGCTGGACTGGACCCCCGAAAGGAGGGTAGGGCAGACACAGTTTTCTGTGAATATCTCGAGAACCGTAGTCAAAACTGCACGAAATTGGAAGTGTAGGATCATTATGACACCCTCTGAATGCACGCCAAGTTTCGTGGAATTCCGTTCATGGGGGGCCACACAATAAATTAATTTATGTTACTATGAACCAACTGGCCTGTAGGTGGCCGGAGAAAGTTTTCTGTAAATATCTCGAGAACCGTAGGGCCTAGGAGGTCCACCTTTTTTGTGTATGTTGGTCTTAAGGGGGCATGTCAACCTATCCCATTACCACTTATTTCATGTATAGCGCCACCTAGTTAAAAAGGAAAAAGCAAAACATTAGGTGTTTTCATCACAATATCTCTGGCTGACATGGTCAAAACTGCACGAAATTGAAAGTGTAGGATCATTATGACACCCTCCGAATGCATGCCAAGTTTCGTGGACTTTCGTTCATGGGGGGCCTTACAATAAAATAATGTATGTGTACATTTAGTGACCGTACACCAAAAAGGATTCATCTTAAGAACCGCAGGGCCTAGGATGACCAATTTTTTGCGTATGTTTGCCTCCAGGGGTCATGTAAACCCATTCCATAAACCCATTGCATAAACAGATACACACGCACACACATACACTCACAGTAATCCTACAGTACGTATGACACATACTTACACAGTAGACATATATACGCATGCATGCACATGCACACACACACAGGCACATAAACAGGCAAACACACACATGCACGCACACACACCCACCCACACACCCACACACACATATACATGCACACATGCACACAATTCAAGAATTTCTCAGAATTATGACCAGGCAAGATGGGGGTGGGGTTGTATAAAATGTATATTACATGTGAAATCTATGAACTAATCATGTTTTGGTACTTGTTGTCTAGCAGATACCAGTGAGAATTGAGTGTGCATAATGCAATTCAGTGAGACAGTTAGAATCATATATGCCTTTCAGCGTGACTTATTTTTGTGGAAAATATGTGCTGGACTGGGCGGCGGTCATATTTTGTACCGCTCTGCGGTACATCTAGTTATTTAAACCACTGTGTAAGGTTCAGCTGCCTATGAGTGGTGTCTTCATAACCCACTCATACAGGCCAGGCTAGAAGACTAGGCTAGGGATGCTCGAGGGGGGAGCCCCATAAGAGATTCACAAGCCTTGGACCTTGGCCTGTACCCAGTGAACAGAGTGTGTTGAACAGGCACAGAAAAAAGGGCCAAAACCTTTTGAAAATTGCACTTCACCTCTGGCAGATCCAAGGATATCCCTGACTTTATCTCCACCTAATGCTCCTCATTAGGGGCTGCCTCTAGCACACCCCCACAACACACACACACACACACACAGACAGAGAGAGAGACACACACACAAACACACCGCCGTCTCATCCCCCACATCTTGGTGGTCTCTCAGTCCACATCTCCATAGCGCTCACTCCTCCATCCTTGAAATTGGGGTCTGGAATGAATCTTATCGGCTCTCATTAGCTTTCTTCTCCATCCTCTCCAGCTGGCGTTTTTTTTTTTTTATTGCTCGCCGTTAACCTTCTCAGACGGCGGCCACTCCACCACCAAAGCCGAGTGAGCGCCATCTCACTTTTCCCCAGGAATTATGTGTGTGTGTGTGCTGGAGTAGCCTATTTCGGCGCAAGCGAGCGATCCCTGACATCTAATTTGATCCTAAACAGTGCCAGGTTATTCCACGGCATGTTCTCTTCCAATTGAATCCAGACAAAAACATCATACCTGAATTCAATTGTGATCTACCTCTCTCTCTCTCTCTCTCTCTCTCTCTCTCTCTCTCTCTCTCTCTCTCTCTTCCTCCAGCTCTTGTTTTTTGTCCCTGGACTATAAAAAGTGTCAAAGTTAGAATGAGCTTTCTGGCTGTTAGAATCCTGCATAATTAATATTTGCTGGAGATTAATAGATTGATAATTAATTGGAGGCCTTTTTACATTTTTCAGGATGGATAATAAAGTACACTTGTGAGATGACTACACATCCCTACTGATCCTTCTTAATAAAGCATGGCAAAAAATTAGGAACAGAAAATGAAATGGCCTTTGCAAAATTACTGGAAGAAAGGCTTTGCTCATGCTATGATAAAAAAAACACCTAATACTTTTAGATTAAAGTGAAAATATCTGTGACACATGTGTTTGATCTTCAAAAAAAAGTTTGCAAAAAAAAAAAAAAAACTGCAAAGCATTGCCTGGGCCAGGCCATCGGTCAGGGAAAGGAATCCATTCACATATAGCGATCGATAAGTGTGTCAATAGAGGCAGTTCACCTGTACGCCAGCCCCTCTGCCTCTCTCCTTCAGGACACAACTCCCCAATAGATCCATACCTGGGGAAGGCTGGCAAGACAATCAATACTCCCACCTCCAGCACCACTGGAGCTCCCCCAGCAACCAGGGGGAGAGAAAAATCATCTCCGTCATGAATATTCCCTTCACAGAGGAGAAACATGCTTCACTGCCCTCACCTTGCCTGATTTGTGTGTGTGTGTGTGTGTGTGTACATATCCCCCAGCTATGCAAAAAAAGAGAAAGGCCTTTGATTATGTGGATGTGATGGGATTTGCAGCAAAGCACGGCTAGAGTGATCTGACTAGAGATGAGCTGTACAAGCGGCGAACTCCATGCCTACACCGGGGCAAGCCTCGTGAAAATTGGGTCTTTGGTGAATAATACATATACCCTTGAAAGGTTTTGAACAACATAATTGATCCATCTGCTTTTGCCAAGGATGGTGGCTATGGTGAGATGGTAAACTCTTTAATAAATAATTTAAGATGAATAAAATCCATGCCTCAGATTTGATCCAAGGTTGATCTTTGTTTGTTTGCTGTAGTTTTGGACTACTGTATGGCCTGAAATAACTAATTATGCTTCAAAGTTACAGTAATGTAAACACAACGTTTAAGGTATCTGAAACAGGAGTCAGCTTTTCTGTTTGTCAGATGAAGTTCATATCTGCCCATATCCTTATGCATTATATGTAACCGAGGCGAACTGAGCTAGCATGCTAGTTTTAGCTCAGTGGTTAGAGCGCTCGACTCCCATGCCGGTATGTGTTGAGGTGGTGGGCTTGAGGGCCGTGAGCGGCGGACGAATTACGACCTCAGTTACATATAGTGAAGAATCTTAGTCTATCTTATACTGTGTATGGTGTTTCACATAGTTACTGAAAACTTATCCACTAATTAATTCTTAAGAGCAATGTTTGGCCTCATCAATTTAGGAATAATGATGTAAGAATATAAGGGGGACATGTCAGGGAAAAATAAAGTAGAAGAAAAAATAATGATCAACCCACAGAACAGTTAATTTCACATTGAATAGAAAGCATGAATCTGCAAACAATAACTGCAACTAACCTTGAAACCTTCCAATTAAAGTTATTACAGATATAATGACATTATATTTGTTACATGCAAACCCAAGATAGTTGATTAGCATGAAAAACACTAATAATTAGTGTTGGTATTGTAAATATATGTTTTGAGCAAATATTTCTTTCCTTATTTTACCCACATTATGTTGTAAAATGCTTAATTTATGTAACAATTGTTTTTGTTCATAAACAAGGCATTTGCTAATCACACGCCAAAGTAGAAGCTGACTACACACCCACTAAAATTAAAATAGAACAACACTGAATCAACAACAACGAATCAGACTTTCATTCACACACACACACACACACACACACACACACACACACACACACACACACACACACACACACACACACACACACACACACACCTCTCATCAACACAGCCTCAGCTATTGTAACTCGTATTCCAAGCTCATTAAGATAAATAAGTGCTGCTCAGAAATGGTGTCTTGTTTTATATGCAGGCTTGTAACCCTATATTTAAATATATTCTGATTTGCCTCCCTGTCCACCCATCCAAACTATTTACCCTTCCATGCCATGCGCCACAGTCACTGCAAGTCCTCGACCCACAGCACACCCCATTCCACCCTAACATTTCCTACCCCCATCCACACTTAAATATTTATGCAAAGAATTGTTCTGGGAGAACATTGACAGTATTTACTTCCCTTTTGATTACATATTGATTAGTATCCATCTGCAGCCTCCTATCTCCCGCTAAGTGATGACAACACCTTTTTCCGCATGCCGGTGTTTAGGGTGATTGATGGTCTGTAGTGTTCAGGTAAACAAACAGGAGCTGTTCCACCACAAAGCAGAGAGCTGACTGGGCTAAACCCAGACAGCTGGAGACGTCTGTTACCCAAGTCTAACGCTCTGAATCACACACACACACACACACACACACACACACACACAAACACAAATCAACACATGCAAACTCTCTCATACATTCACAGCGTCCAGAGATCTTACTGTTGAGTAAGCCAAGGTATTGGCGGACCCATTTGGATGCAGGAGGTTGTTTTGGGTTCCTGCTTGTTTTTCCTCTGCTCCACTATCTAAAAATATCATGCATGTTTGATTGCCCCAAGGGAGAGGCGTTTTTTTTTTTCAGAAGTATTGCAAAGAAAAAGCGAAATGAAGGACCCATTAAAGCGAATAGATTGGTGAAGAAGAAATGCACTGATCTCTTCTGTGCGGCAAACAGAAAAACGAATCATCCTTGTGTTCGAATGTTGTTTAAGTTTTATTTTTGGACGACAGTGGTTAGAATTATGGGTAAATAAGTACATCTGTGTTGTTCATAGAAAAAGTCAGATGAGATATTTCCTGGAAAACAGCATAGCAGATGCTTTCTCACAGGGGTCCATATTTTGATATCACAAGCAACAGTAGTAAACAAAGGCTGTCAAAGAATTTGACTTCCTGTTTAAAATCTGGGGCTCCATGCACCAGCGGCAGCCAGGTCTGGGGCAGCTTCGGCAACGGTCTGGCCCAGGTCCACACACAAAGTAAAACCAGATTGGTTCCATAGAGAGAGAGAGAGATAGAGAAAGAGAGAGAGAGATAAAAAAAGAGATAGAGAGAGTCATTTGGCACAGTGGCTTCACCAGGTGTACTCTCCACAGAGGGGGAGCCAACAGGTGCGGCTGCAGTCTCCCCCTCTTGGCGCTTGCCCGGCTCCCCGTTGTAATGACATGGTCCAGGGGAAGTGGCGAGGGGGGACGGCGTGGCATGGCGTGGCGTGGCGTGGCATGGCGTGGCGTGGCGTGGCATGGCGTGGCGTGGCGTGGCATGGCGTGGCGTGGCGTGGCATGGCGTGGCGTGGCGTGGCATGGCGTGGCGTGGCGTGGCATGGCGTGGCGTGGCGTGGCATGGCGTGGCGTGGCGTGGCATGGCGTGGCGTGGCGTGGCATGGCGTGGCGTGGCGTGGCATGGCGTGGCGTGGCGTGGCATGGCGTGGCGTGGCGTGGCATGGCGTGGCGTGGCGTGGCATGGCGTGGCGTGGCGTGGCATGGCGTGGCGTGGCGTGGCATGGCGTGGCGTGGCGTGGCATGGCGTGGCGTGGCGTGGCATGGCGTGGCGTGGCGTGGCATGGCGTGGCGTGGCGTGGCATGGCGTGGCGTGGCGTGGCATGGCGTGGCGTGGCGTGGCATGGCGTGGCGTGGCGTGGCATGGCGTGGCGTGGCGTGGCATGGCGTGGCGTGGCGTGGCATGGCGTGGCGTGGCGTGGCATGGCGTGGCGTGGGCATGGCGATGGCGTGGCGTGCTCCTGTGGCATTGGCTCGGCTCCTGTGGCATTCTCAGCAGCTGCCCAGTGTCTCTCCCCCTGAAAGTGCCAGGAGGCGTCACGCTCAGTCGAGCAGGAAATTCTGGCGCAAATAGGAACGGTGACTTCCTGCCAGTTCTCCTGTTTGAGCTTTCCCCCTATGTTGCATTATGCAGAGTCATACTTGTTACGTGACGGGAGATTTTCAAGGACAGGAGACGCCGTCTGCAAGTTTCAAGATGACAGTTGCTAATATAAAGCATAATCTGAGGAGGAAAATAAAGTGTTGTCTTTATGAATGATGCCACACTTTTCCTAATTATATATAAACTAACTGACAAATAATTGAGGAAAGCACTATGGCATATTATGGAGTGAGATGATACAGCTTTTCAGTAGAAAAGCATTATGGACACATGATAAATGTGTGTCACACGCAGTCACAAATCACTTCATGCCTAATTAGACGATTCATCTTGGAAAACAAACAACCCACCGAATCAATTCAACAACTGCACTCTTGAGACATAGCTCATCTAGCTGTGAATAACACCATCCTTAGCTGGCAGGCAGATAATCTATGGTTTGCTGGCTTCCTAAGGACTGTAGGCCCCTATTGGTCATGGAGCCCTTGGCTTCCTCCAGGACGCCCCTCCCAAGTTATTCCCTTCACTGCATGGAAGGTGATAGACCGTCAACATGGCCAAGTGCACTCATCAAAGTTTAAAGACAATGAGGGTGCAGGGTTGGGAGAACACGCTCAAATGGAAATGGCTCAGCGCCCTTGCGAGGACTGTGCATCGAAAACAGAAAACTGGAAATCTCTTTTTGATGGCCGTGCACATTCCTATTTTTTACACCCCTATGTCACGATGACATTTGACGCAGTTTACACAAGATTTTGCACAGTATGGTAGCCCCACTCAAATGTCAAAGGAAATCTGATTGCCAAGCGAACACTCTCGACGCAAAATGTCTCTTCATCTTCGCCTGTGCCGGAGTCATGCCTGCTCCCCTGATGTTTACGGCACAGGTGCATATGCATGAGCAGATGTGTGAGTTTGTCGACAATTTCAGACACACTGGCTCTCCTCTGGCTCCTCCATCCACTCACTGGCTGGTGGACTCTTCAGCGCCACTTCCTCCAGGCCCTGTGCTGCGGTAGCAGGTGTGTGTGTGTGTGGGTGGGGGTGGGGGGTTGGGCTGTTAGGCTGTTTACTCAAGAAGTCCTACCACTCTTATCTCCTTGGATTCAGACTGTGGGTATTTCTTTAGCATCTTTTCCAAGATTCTCTAGAAGCAAAAAAAAAAAAAAAAAAAGGAGCTCAGGGGCCACACGAGAATCAGATAGTGTGAACATTATCTTTTAATTCATTTCCCTTTCCATGCAGAACTTCCTTAGTCATCAGCAATTACTGTCAGCAAGAGATGTGAAAAATAGAGGAAAAAAACCCTCCTGATTAAGCTTAATTAAACAAATCGCATATCTAATGCCCAAACACATTCATTACTAAACCACTCCAAAGACCTCAGGGTTCACTTTTCATGTGCAGTATGAATGTAAAAATTGTGAGTGTGCAAAGAAAATGTTGCCAGGGAGAAACATGTTGTAGCTGCACACACAGTAATTGCACAACATAACCTGCATAGCAGGGGAGAATCGCTCCCCCGAAATTAGCTGTCAAAAAATATCAGACAACGTTGACAAGGCAGGGGGCAGCCAAGATTTGTTGCGCATCACACAGTCTGCAGATCAAAGTACATTTTTTTTCTGAGATCATGTATCAATATTTTAACAATTACAGTTTTTGTTCAAGTACATGCACATTCAAGCATTTGCATAAACGTAATACAATTTTACTAATTTTACACTTAATACAGTAACCTACATCACACAATTAGCCATAGCCAAACATTTAGTTTTCTTTTTATAAGCACATTTTGTTAATTAAATAAGTCTACATTTCAAAATCCAAAAAAACTTCCTCACATACACTAACCAATAAACAGCAAACCTGCTTCAAAATCAGTGTTACTGAAACCACATTACCTTTAATGTGTACTAGGCACCTGCATATAATAAACAATATGAAATCCATAATTTTTTTAAATTATTTATCCTTTTACTTTAAACTATACCAATTCTGGCTGAGTGTTGAATGTGTCCATTTTTACTTTACTATAAGAAAGGTCAGTAGAAAAGAAATGCAATGATAGAATTGCTGCAGTAAATGCTTTATTAGCTATAAAGTTAGAGTTTAAAGTTTAAAGAGAAGAGAAAGAGAATTTGATATGCCTGGTTAAGATGTGTCCGGGGGATATTGTTTGGATGGACTTTGTACAATGATGGACAGATAAGCCATGGCGAAGCAGTCATCCACGTCACCTATGCACACTTGATTTTGTGTATAACAAAGTCACTGCAACTGGAGATGCAAGATGTTTATATTCTGCTATTGTGCCTGTTATGCAACATATTGACAGCACAATAACTTTAAAATACAAACAGAAAACAATGATTGAGGTATTTGATATCCTCAAATTTTTTGAGCGAGGTAAATTCAGGCAGGCTTCCTGGCTAGGTTGACACACGCTCCATAATCAAATCCAAATGCCATGTTAGGCTATTGGTGTTTAGGGATGCGATACAAATTGACAACAAAGTTTTACAAAAAGTGCCTCATCGATCTAAGTTCTCTCAAACAGTTTCTTTTACAGAATAGTAGGAGAAATAGCTGTGATTACATAAAGTTATACATAAAAGAAACAATAATGAGATCACATCCGGGTCTCCTGATCTACCAAAGAGACATCTATGAGAATCTAATGCTTATATCCTTTTTGGCTCATTGTGTCAGAACTCTGCACACAAGCCAAAGAAGACATAGCACTTGAAGATAAACAACTCACATCTCTGAAATCCACACCTAACAATCCTTTTTCAAAATGTCATTCTTGTTACAAAATCATACATTCATGCTCAATTTGAATTACTCTTTCAAGTCAACAAAAAGTCTTTTATATAAAACACTGCACTCTTTAATTTACTATTTCTATTGTATCGTTTGTAAGCATTTCCTAAAGTTGTAATCATTTCCCTTGGTGCGAATGTTATATGTTCCTACATATAAAAAAACAATATTGATTATCCTCAGTCAACACCAAGAGTTATATGTATGGGAGAAACAGTTTACTGTAATACTGTGCACAGTAGCTTAAATGTTACATATGTCAACTTAGTAAACACAAAACCAAACCTAGGATGAATGAGTGAGAGAAAAGCAGAAGAGAAGACAGAAATAAAGAGTGTGAAAGAGTAGATAGCCCAGTAGAGATCGCATTGGACTAGTTGAGCTATAAAAACTATGGCACATATCTCAGATTGTAATGAAACCATGATTAGACTGCTGCAAAAGGATCAATTAGAGAACAAGGATCAATTAGAGATCAAACATGAAGATTTTACATTAATATACAGTACAATTACACAAGCTTGAAATACCACTCATCTTGAGTCTCTCTGACCCTGGTGAAGGGCTGAGTCAAATGATCAAAGGACACAGGAGATGCATTTAGCAGCATTGTGATCAGGCCTTGGGTGCCTGAAATAATCAGTCTGTATAATGCAAACAGTTCAAGTTGGGAAGCTGTGGTGTGACTTTTTTGCCACCCGGGCAAATAATGTCATTGACCATTCATCTAGATGTAATCATTCTAAGAGTGGATTTTGCCTTACACCATCTTCTTTGTTTCAGATTCACGCAGCCTGCAGTATGTGAATGAATGTTGTTTGTTCACAGGGGAAGGACAGGCTTACAATAATTCCCCATTTGTAACAGAGCAACACAACACCAAGTCGATGCTGCTGCATTTAGCAGAGATTAGTTTTACCAGATATGGAGAGAGCAAATGTCTCCTTTCATGGTATAAGAGCCTGCCGTTCAACCGGCAGCCAAGTAAAGCCAATAGAGCGAGGTGGGGGGTTGTCTTATCCAACAAGCCCAATTTCTGTCCTGGGGAGTTGGGGCAGGCCTGAGACAGTGAAAATGGTCACAGCTGGGGGTGACAACCTGTGCCATTAACTATGCCTTGTGCCTCTCTGCACTGCTAAAAAGCGGCTTAATCCAGTATGGCACCTGGGCACCTCAAGAAATGGTATTTTATATTTCTCTCCCTTAATGCTTGGATGCTAATGCTGTTTTTAAAAATGTTTGTGATTCACAGCTCTGGCAGGTGATGTAAGCCTGAACCTGCCTCCAAATCAGGGTGCACGGCATATTTCATTTTTCATATCAACTATCCATCTGACTGTTTGCGTGAATGACATAAGTAAACAGGTTTTGGCCCTATTTCACTGAAAAATATGATGTTCAGTATGTCAGCATTCTTGCCAAGAGATCACTTTCCATTAGTTTTGCTTTGCTTTAATCATTAGATCCACTGCATTCACACTGCATTCTCGATGATGCAGCGCTCCATAAAGCAGCCAAATGCGACTCCAGCATGGCATAGAACCTGCTCTGTTATCACCATTTCAGAGCAGACCTCTAAAAACAGGTGCACAGGTGCACTAAAAAAGGTTGTGGTGGGAAGGAGCACAAGGCTGCTTGTGTGGTCTAAGAATGACCTAGATGGCTATTCTGTGTGTGTGTGTGTGTGTGTGTGTGTGTGTGTGTGTGTGTGTGTGTGTGTGTGTGTGTGTGTGTGTGTGTGTGAGATTGTGTGTGTGTGTGTGCGTGTGTATATGCTAGTGAGTGAGTGTGTGTGTGTGAGTGTGTGTGTGTGTGTGTATGTGTGTATGTGTGTGTGTGTGTGTGTGTGTGTGTGTTTCTATGTGTGCCTTTTGTGTAATAAAAAGATGTGGAGGAGGTAAATGAACGAGCCAGCTTTGAATCGTGAGTGTTCATCAGCGCCCGCCAAACACACACACACAAACACACACACACACACACATTGTTGACGATCAGGTGCATCCCTTCTCTGCCGAACGGCGCACCCATCTGTCAGTCCTTTCAGCGATACAATGCTCCAAGGTCTGGCGGTGGGCACCATGACAGCACATTCAGCATTCTGCCGGGGTGGCTTCAGACAGACGGATCTGAATCCAATCAAGGATTTGCGGGATGAGGTGGATGGAGCAATTCTGAGGAGAAGTTCACCAACAGAAAACAAGCCACATTGGGAAATAATGGAAGTCAACAGGGGTCAGCCGCCCCTGACAGACTGTAAACACCCTTTTGACTCGCTGCGCTGATAAACTCGAAGTGAACAAGAGCAGTGTGTGTTTGTATGTGTGTGTGTGTGTGTGTGTGTGTGTGCTTCATGCTGGTAAACCTACTCCACTTCTGTACACCCATAACATCCAGCTTACAGTTTAATTCAGGATTTAGCTCATCAGTCTACTGGGCATTCAAAGCTTTTAATGCGTTTTTAAAAAAAACACCGGTCCAAACCGAGCAGGTGCTGCTGTATGTGTGTTCCCGAGTGTGCAAACCCTACCTAATCCACAAGAGCCTGGCATGGCCAGTCAAAATAGCTTGTCAGCAACAATATAGCAGCCAGAACAGTGGTAGCAGCCACCCTGCCAGGTAGCAGCAGGAGCTGGAGAGAGTAGTGATCAGTAGAAAAAGCTGAGGAGGAAGCTAAGTGAGAAACAGAAGGACTGAATTCTGTTGTCTATGCCTTTCGCACACCTATTGTTGCCGTTTTGAACTAGTCCACCAAAGATTGCAGGGTGTGTAGGTTGATTCTACATTTCTCATGAAGAGCTTATTTTGTAAGGGGGTAACACAGGATGTTGAATGTATCATTACCGTACAAAAAGACTAAAGTATCAGTCTGAATAGACTACACTGAGCAGCTAAGCTATGCCAGTGCACAGCAGCTCTCTGAATAATTTGATTTCCAAAGGAGAGCAGCAGAGAAAACATATGAGCAAAGTAAGGCTGCATATGACCTGATTACACTGCTGACAGTGTTGGACTCTATACAAAACCCCACACGAACATATGAGCGTCTGTGATGAAAATAAAATGAAAAAGGAGAGAAAATGGATAGATGGAGAGGGGAGAAAAAAACATGTATGGTGTATTTTGCCCCAGGCGAAGATCAAACCCACCACATTTTCATTGACAGGCTTGCACTGAAATCACAATGTTTAATACCCTCCCGGCCACTAGATAGGATGCCAGCGTGCTTTCTGACAGCTGAGAGGCGCAGCAGTGAGGCCCCGAAAGGCTTCCCTCTGCCACACATGATAACTGAGCTTATGAGCATCCACATTTTTGGGCAGGCAGCCAGCCAGCCAGCCATATACCTCCTTCCAAGTATGTATTGACGCAGACCACACCTGAGAAATCAGGTCAATTGTTATTCCAAACCCTGTAAATTTTGGTCAATCCTCCAAGATAAATTGACTTTTGATGTTTCACTTTTATCTGTCTAATCACACGACTGACCAACAAAAGTTCTCTTTTAGCAAATGTTCGCATGCACAAAAATGGCTGCACAACTTGATATTCTGCCTTCATAAATAAAATTACACCGAATGATGCACAACAACATGGTGTGGTAAGAACTGTATCTAAGTCTGTAGGAACATGTTGTCAATTTTAGTATACTAATGTGGAGATACTTTGTTGTATTTGGGCTTGCATACACAAGCTTAATAAATCCCAAACTGCATATGCAGTGATATGAACCATACCTAAAGCATCATGCCTGTCATCTCTATAAAACTGACTACCATCTGTTGTGACATGTCAACATTGATTATTTATTTCAGTGTTACAGATTTTGACAGTGGTTTTCAAAGAGCTCAATATCCATCCAAGCATCTGAGAATTCTTTGTACAGACACTCACCATGATGACAGGACAGACACAGGAAGGATGACTGAACCTATATTTTCCTCTGTGTAATTAGAGAATAGCGGATTGTAAATTGCTACAAAGACGCAAAGAAGTTAGATTTTTATTATGCAGGCTGCTTCTGCCTCAAAGAGGTCTAAGGGAGAAACTCTGAGACGTATCTGAGGCATTTTAAAATTCATATTTCAAAACTGCAAGTGCACACACAGTAAATAAATAATTTGATCCTATCCTGGAATATAAACATCACTGCTGCAGCAAAGAGGTTCCCTACACTGAGTGAGATCATTCCATTACAAAAACTCTGACTTTAACCTAACCTGACACTGTTGTTGTGTTGGTCGCAGTGAAAATGGAAGAATCAGTGAGGACATACATGTACTAAGTTGTTTTGATTCTCATTGGGAACAAAATAAGCCCTCTTTAATTTATTCTTTGGACACATTATATTGGTAAATATTTTCAGGCATCTTTTTTTCTGGGGGTTGTGCACACAATGAGTATAGCAGCACTATGGGTGACAACCCAGTCAAAATGCAAATTAGTGGTGGAATTTTGATATTCTTGTTTGGATGAAGAGACTTTGTACTCAATGCATAGCAATAGCAGGCTAATTCCCCAACATTAGGCCCATAAAAGCTTTTGGTCCTTCATGTTCAAGTTTACACTAATGTATTCAGAAATATTTATATATACTTTCCTAAAAATTTCAACTTTTCTGAATACATTAGTGTGTATAAACATAATAATTTAAATACTGGATGGTAAATTCCACGCTATGTCTCATAACGCTCTATGTAAAAGTAGGCTATTTCTCACTATGCTTTAATCTGACAAGATAAAGACAAATAATCAGATAAACACTACCAAGGCACCCCTTAAACAAGATATGCCATTAGTCATGGTTATTGAAAGAATTAAATCCTATATATATATATTTCCTTAATCCCTACATTTGATCTAATTGGACTACTTCCAAACTCAGTCTGATGCAATGCGAGCCAAGAAGTTATCTGAGGACTTTGAAAGTGTGTTCTTTCAAAAAAAAAAGCTGATATGGTATAAAATATATCAGGCTTATCAGATACACCAGTTCAACCTCAAGCCTTCAGACTCCCCTGAGGTGTGTATTTGTGAAATATTTATGGATATTCTCATCCGATCATATTTGGGGAGTACGAAAACAGAGTGTAGCCTACTCAGCAATAAGGCAGGACATGAAAGACAAACTAACAAATTACTAATTAAAAAAATAACACATTAATCACAATAGCATGCACTCCATTACATTTATTTTTACAATATCATAAAGACCTGAGGTTTTCTACATTTGTGGGAAATTGCTTTACAGTGATAGGCTATAAAAGTGGGTGTATCTCATGAATAAGGTAAACTATTTCAAAACCTTGTTTTGACTTTGGACAGTGCTTAAATCAATGCTGTATCAGTTTGATTAGATCCTTTGCCAAATTTTGGGATCAAAGAACATTATCTCAGTCAATGCTTTTAAACAGCTGTTACCCTGTGAGACTACCACTAAAGCAGACAACATATCAAATACTGAATAAGCCAACAGAAAAGAAAACACAAGGTTAAAGGCTTTTCAGGCTTCTGTTTACCATTTCATACATATAACTAAAAGCAGAGGTTGTATTAGTTAATATTTTAAAGCTTTTGAGAACACAATTAAAGGTTTGACAAGTGCTAGAAACAAAATTCTAGAAAGCAGAATAGGCTATATAAGAATGTGAATGCAATGTGAATGTGACAGCACAAAATAACATAGGTTATATCTTTGTCTGTTCTGACAGAGATACAGACAAGTAGTTGGTTATCCATGCAATCCTAATAAAAGGCACATTGTAATACACTTATTAGGCATGTGTACTGTGACTACAGTATTGTCTCTATGTTTAATTAAATTAATCTCACATCACAATTAGGCCTAAAGAGGAAACTTTAAACAGATGGCAATAACAACATTGGAATATACACATTGAAATATTTACGTTGGGTCATACTGTATTTTGTCCTGTTGGAACGACCTGTTCTTGGAGGTAGCCTATATTGCATTTAGGATGCACCTCGTGTTCGATGCGCCAGAAAGTTTCCTGCTCTGCTCAAACTGGGAACATATGGGGAGAATTCTCAGAGGGGTAGATCAGGGGTTCCCAAACTTTTCCACGACAAGGCCCCCCAAATACCACTAGGTTCTGGCCAAGGACCCCCTTGATGTGTTATTAAACCCATCGACAATACTACAGCAAATGTAAAAATACATTAAGCTAATCCTAATAATTATTTTAGCCGCAAACACTTTGCGATGGAGCATACAGTGTGTAAAAATTGCATTTGGGGCTTTCTGCTATATGAGAGCTATCATTCTACTATTATTCCCAGTCATTATCATAGAAAATATAATGTTTAGATATGCAACAAATTATTATAATGGCATTGTATAACAACCCTCATAGTAATATGTATATTTTACATTTGTAATTTGTAAAACAAATGTATTTATTTGTTGCTTTTATTTTTCCTTCCAACTTGCTGAGGCCCCCCTGGCACCCCCTCGAGGCCCCCGGCACCCACTTTGAAAACCACTGGGGTAGATTATGCCAGACCTCAGTGTATCATAGGGAAAGTGGGGGCTTAGCCTTTATGGAGCAGATGCACCCTCTCGGATATAGAGACTTTCATTGCCAGTGTCAATATGACAGGCTTTGTAGCCTATAGCCTAACTTCAAAATGCCCGTTCTGCCTTATAAGTAGGATATATAATTTTCATTAGGCTGCGACCATACACAAAAAGCTAACCTCCACTGGCATAGGCCTAGGCTACTTATATTTTAAATATGCTTAATAGTAGTAGGCCTAGTGATGTATAAAAAACGTCAATTCTATATTTCATAGGCTTTTATCATAAGCAGTTTCACTATTTTAAAGGAACTCCTGACATGTGCTACAGCATCGGTCTTCAACATTTCTCATGCAGAATGATTTATGATTCTAGGATCCCTCCTTCCACCAAACGCTTCCGCAGTCACCTTAAAGAGATATTCAGAGTCATGTCTACCGTCACAAAGAAATCCGAATGGCACGTCCGCTACTTTGATGGGCAGAGCAAGATAAAGTGTCCCTGATTCGCCCCCGTCCTCTCATGAATCGCAGAACATCTGCATGCACATAGAAGTGGACATATATTTACTCTCTGGCGCCTGTGAGCATCGGTAGTCGATTGCTCTGGACTGATTCGAACATGGCTGATGCTGAGGATAATGTTTCAATTCCCGAGTTCAACAACCTTCTCCAAATGGACCCCTACCTCAAACCATACGAAAAGGACTTCAAGAGGAGGTAATTTACGCTTTCCGATGCAAAAAGTCTGCCCTCGCTTACACAATAGACTAGTCTACGCCCCATGTCTTCAATGTGAACACTGTCACTGAGTGACGCACGTCTCCATGTACAATACATACCATATTTTAACATCTGACAGATTGTGTAGGGGACTGTGCTGGCTAATAAAGCAAGTCGCGCTAACTTGCAACTGAAGCTAGCAAACCCGGTAGGCTATTGCCTGTCTGTCTGTCTTCTGTCAGTCGGTGGGTAGCTACTTAGCATCAATTGAGTCTGTCTAAAGAACAGACTCCCCGGCGAATGAATAAAACATCACTGAACACCACAACATCTGCAGTTAATGCCCTGACTTTGGTCATAATGTAGTCTAATGCTCCACATCGAGAAATGCCAATGTTCTATTTCTGTCCCAACACCTCAAGGTTAAGGGAACAACGTTGCAACAATTTGTTTCCTGGCCATCTATCCATAGTGTCCGAATGTCTGGCGTCCAATGTTAAAAACAACATCTATCTAAAATGCAGTGAAAAAATACGCAGATAGCATATTCTGCTTAGCCTATTTCCTGAACCAGTTTTGCGGTGAGCGCGTGCATTTTGACACACACTAGCCTACCTATCCTATTGTTTGACAGTTGAGTAAGTGACGCCCCTCAGCGTCCAGCGCGCGACTCGAATAGCCTGACATTAGGAACATTGCTATATTTAGCATGGTCAAATACATTGTAGCTGTTGCTGGCATGATCACCCAAGTAAAGTCATTATTGTAGCCTTTGCTCTAATCGAATGTCAGACAAGAAAGTGCAGGGTAGGTTATTATGCATGTATACTGTGCAGGCAAAGGCTACTTGAGGAATTGCAGTCACTTTGCCAGAATGCTTTAAGTTTTTAACTACCAGAATTATGCAAACAACATCTTCCTGTGAGAATTCATAAGTGTATTCTTCAAAGCTGTCAGTGTATTCTAGTTTACAAAATCGGCTATGAAGGTTTGAGTGGGAGTGAATCAGACTAATTGTCAATATTTATTCTTTGCTGTTCATAGCCTCATTTAGGTGTGAGTCTATTTCTTTGTAGGCCTACATTGTGCAAGCCCACTTAGCCTACTTTATAGGCCTGTATACCACAATTCCTTTATGCTGCCCGTTTTAATTGCAAAAAGCACCCAGTTAAGCAAGCACTTTTTCATAGTAGGGCCTATGCTCTTATAAGCTACAGTAGGACTTCATCTTCAAATTCCTTTCCATAGTCATGTGAAGGAAAGATAAAGACACATGTTCTCAGTGGCCATCCAGGGAATGCACTATTCTCTGCTCCTAGCTGGATGAAACTTCCCTTTGTAATGTAAGAAAAGCTCTCACAGCCCAACATTGCCAACTATTTTAAGACCACTCAGCATACAAGCAAGCTTTTATCAGTGCCTGGTCAGCGCCTGGTCAACAGATCTGTTGGTGAAGTTCGCAAGGTTTTGTCATGCCTTTTTGGTAGTTGGTAGCTAACAGTAATTTTCAGATCAAAATGTCTTAAATGGCCTGTGAGAACTCCTAAGTATGTTCACTATGCATGGCATCTGCTACTTGCGCCATGACATTTGGCAAGAAAAAAAGCCATTCTGTTCCCACACGCCAAGTGCATGGTCACCGGCCTTATTCTGTTACAGATATCATGTAGGCCTAGTGGCTAGAGGAAGCCAGCATTGCACCACATCCCATCCAACTGTCAAATGTGTCAGGTCAAATCCGCAACAGAGCAAGTAGACCAAAATCATGTGACCTTCATGATTTTCACGTTTAAACCCTAGTCTTTGATGAATAATCCCTTTTATGGCACATATGTAACATCATGCTATCGTTCGGTGTAATATTTGAATGTACGTGAAATGCATCCATTAAGAGCCTCCCCCTGTGTATCATGTTACAAATTGCACAGCTCTTTTACTCCAGCAGAAGTAATAACATCTGAAAATGGTAAATCCCAGGTTTCTAGACTATTTAAATACTCCCGGGATGCGGGGCTAATTCGGACTGAATCCATTCAAGCAAGATTTTATTTTTTCCCCCCTCTATTTTATTTGAATAATGGAACTCAGCATGAAAGACTCACAAGATATTACTTTCATCCCATACAGTTTCATTTTCCTGGGAACTTGGGCTTTTGAAAGGTAGAGGCCAGGAGGTGTGTGTATGTGTGTGTGTGTGTCTGTGTGTGTCTGTGTGTCTGTGTGTGTGTGTGTGTGTGTGTGTGTGTGTGTGTGTGTGTGTGTGTGTGTGTGTGTGTGTGTGTGTGTGTGTGTGTGTGTGTGTCTTTGTGTGTGTGTGTGCAGCGCGTGTGTGTGCACATGCTGTTTTTTTGTGCTGTTTGTGTAAAAGAGCTGCCGGTTTAGCGGGAATGAGGTGATCCCAGTTGGTGCTGGGGTCTATTGTGGTGAACTGGCTCTTTTTTTGACCTCCCTCCCGAGTGAGCTGGTCCACGACCTCACGCTGTAGTAAATAGATTAAAATAGCAGAGGGTATGTGAGGTCTTGAGAGTTGCTCAGGGACAGACGGTAATCATTTACCTCTGGCATCAGGCCAGGGAGTCCACCTCACAGAAGTAGACCATCTAATGTGTCCCCATGTTACATTTCACTAAAAACTACTTTCAGGTCATTTGCAAGCTGGAGGATAACATGATAACATACTTATCATGCTTTTTCATCATTTCATACATGAAGATGGACAGAATATTGTTTGCATAACAAATGCAGTAATTGTTTAATGTGATGATTTCTCATTAATGTGATGAGTTCTCCATTTCCTTCGAATCACTCATGAATGTTGATTTTCTATCCTGATGTTGAAGAATATGTGAGCTTTGTAATTCGGCGTGTAGCAGAAGAAGGGTCCGTGTGAAACGTGGCAAATCATCTGCGCCACTTGTGTTACTTTGGCTGTTGTAGGAGGAAGTAAAGTCATCCTTATTTAGGTACAGCTGATCAGAAATCACAGGTGACCTCATCAGAAATATATTCATCTTGTTTCCTCTGACTGAGCATGCCTCAAAGGAAGGATTCAGTTTGGCTGAGCTTGCAGCTGAAATTTGAATTCTGATTATGTGTATTGATTTCTCGAAAGGAGGATGTCTGTCTTGCCTCTATGATGTAATTTCAAGTGAGCATTACTGAATCTACTTCTAATTTAAAGCTCAGTGACATATTACAGCTCATTATACCCCAAGTGTGCTTAGTTGGAAATTTCAACAGCTCACAAAGAATACTCACATGATGAAAAAGGCCTACATTGAGAATATGACCTGTATATCACGGATACAAATATTCACAGCATACTGTAAATGGTTTGGTAAGATTGCAAGCCTGGCTTTGTTACTCACAGGTGCTACACCAATGATACAATGTTCCATTATGGAAGTGTTTGAAATGACTGTCCTAGTGATGCGAGAGAGAGCCTCCCTCAGGTTCTTTGAAAGTGTTAAACCCCCAGAACTAAATCCCAGGGTTACATTTGCCTGGATCAGAAGTTTTACCTCACCTCAACCCCGTGCTTGGTGTTGTGGGTATTATTGATTGTACTTTTAGCTTTGAACTTGTTGTCTCTCTGAATTTAGCACAGTTTTGTAACAAAATAAAGACGGGTGTTTGTGAGGTGCAAGTGAGCATACGTGCAAGAGTTTAGAATTTAAAGATGGATTCTGTTTTGTTACCAGGTAGGCTGAGGGTGAGGGTGTTGATGTTTGGAGTTTCACCAGGCTAACTATTTTGAGGAAAGCAGACCAAATTGCACTTTTTGTGAAACAGGGTGTGTGTGTGTGTGTGTGTGTGTGTGTGAGAGAGAGTGTGTGTGTGTGTATGTGTGTGTGTGTGTGTGTGTGTGTGTGTGTGTGTGTGTGTGTGTGTGTGAGAGAGAGAGAGTCTGTGTGTGTGTGTGTGTGTGTGTGCGTGTGTGTGTGGAGATGGGGTGGGGATAGGGTTGGGTTGGGGGAAGAGAAATGATATCACACAGAATCAGCAGCACAAGTCACGATGAGCGCACAGCCTGTGTCTCACAATAGTAAGTCAGTGGGAGTATAGTGCATCACAAGTGCAGTACACTTGTCTAGTGGCAGTGTATATATGGGTCTCGGGGCACTAAGATGTAAATAGCTTATAAATACTCTATAAGTTATTCTTATTATTCTATTCTTATTAAATTATTTCATTAACCAATGCATACTCACTGTAATGTTTGGAAACGGCACCTGTTATCTCAAACCAAGATACCAAACACAACCCTTATCTCAATCCAGACCTGTTCTCTGTAGATAGTATCATAACAGGCATACTGTACCACTACAAAACATACTTCTGGGGGCATTCTAGGTAACAAACTTGGCTACTGTAACTCAAAGTACAACCCCAAATCAGAAAAGGTTGGGACGCAAATAAATAACAGAATGTGATAATATACAAGTCTTGTGAACCCATATTTAGCCACAAAAAGGACATAGACAACATATCGAATGTTGAAAATGGAAATTTGGTCTATTTCATGGAAAATATATGTTCTTTTTGAATTTGATGCAAGCAACATGTTTCAAAAAAAGTTGGGACAGGGAATGTTTACCACTGTGCTGCGTCACCTCTTCTTTCAACAAAATTCTGTAAATGTTTAGGAACTGAGGAGACCAGTTGCTAGAGTTTTGAGAATAAAAGTTGTCCCACTACTTCCCGATTTCAGTTGCTCAACAGTATGGGGTATTCTTAGAGTCATGTTTGTCATTCTATTATGCACCTATTTTGACAAATCTGGACTGCAGACAGGCAATTTTAGTACCTGGACTATTCCTCTATGGATATATGCTGTTTAAATATGTGCAGAATTAATTTTGGCAGTTTTTCTGAAGTATTCAAGGTCTTCCCTTGAAAATATATTACCTGGATAGCAGTATATGTTGGTCAAAACCTGTATACATCATTCAGAATTGATTGTGCTTTGCTAGATGTGCAAGATACCCATGCTGTAGGCACTAAAGCACCTCCACACCGTCATGGATGTTGGGTTTCGAACTGAGCACTAAACAAGTTGGATAGGTTGGATACTTGGATAATCCCTCTCCTCTTTAGCCCAGATGAGTCCATGATTTCCAAAAAGAATGTCATATTTTGATTGGTCTAACCACAGGACCTTTTTCTACATTGCCTCAGTCCATTTTAAGCAAGCTCAGGATTCTGGATTCTCTGAATGTTTTAATTATATTATGTCCTGTAGATGATGAACTCCCCAAATACTTCACAATTTCATGTTAAGAAGCATTAAAATGACATTGTTTCATCATTTGTACACATATGTTTACTTTTTGCAACTAAATATGAGTTTAAGAGATTTGCAGATTATTACATTCTGTTTTTATTTGCATTTTACACAACGTCCCAACTTTTTCTGATTTGGGGTTGTAGTAAATCCCATAGAAGATCTCTCTGGCTTTGCTTTGTTAGGAGAATGAAACCCTATACCCTGACCTAACTGATTGCAATGCAAGTGACTGTAATGTCAAAATCAAAATTTCAACAAGAATGTCCCAACTAGCTGGAGGCCAAGCAGTGCTGTTTCGAGAGCTGACCTATGCTCTGTAAATGGTACTGTACTCCTACAAAGCATACTCCTACTTTCTCCCTGACAAATATAGTTCCTAAAATGTGCTACAGTACATGGTTTTGTCTCAGTTACATCACAGATGAACTGTTGGCACAGGTAAACCTTTTTTTAGCTACAGTAAAAGCATGATTTTCTTGCAACTGCTAAAAAATTTGATCCAATGTGCCTATACCAGGAACTCAAGTAAAAATCATTAAATTACTTTTTTTTTTATTCGAATACTTGTCATTGTCATGAATACAACCAAACAGAGGTAATAGTCAAGGTGAACTAGGTCTGGAGTCAAAAGTCATTGGACCTTACATACAATACAATTTAATGCAGAAAATCAATGAAATGTCCTGGGGCACCATATAAATGCTTCATTTCCATAGGGGCAATTAATTAGAATTTGACGAGGTCTCAAGGGTGTTTGGAGGTATGACCTTTGGCGACCTTGTGCCCCTCCCAACACTACATGTTACTCCAAGTTCAACAACTTGTTGCAAACAGTGATTGGAATTATTTCTTTTAGTTACCACCTGTAAAGACCTTTGAAACATTTGTTATGATTTTTAAACCTTTTCATGAAATTATGTTTCTGCAACAAAACCGTATCTGCAGCCATAACCGTAATAGGTACAGACACCAAATGTTCACCTTATGTCCCAAATCAGTGCATGATCTCAAGAAATGACCAAATTCCGTCCATAGGGGGCACTATAATAAGCAAATTTACATTTTTACTCACATCTCTGGAATCGTATGGAATTTTTGACATTCTTTTCATTTGTTCCTTTAGATCCCCTGCATCCAATAAACCCAGCCACACCCATTTCCATCATCCACATTTTCACACCATTTTCCAAAATGAGACTAATCTATCTCCTCCTGGACCATTGATCCAATTCCTACGAAATTACACATCATCTTCAGTCCAAGCTGAACAGGTTGCCTTTTTTATTTTTGATTCGTCGCTTCGTCTGAAAGTTACGCATCAATCCACTTTTGGGATGTGGCCTATTCTATTACCTATATCGTATCTTGTAAAGGTCCAATCCTTTTCAAACTTGGTACACAGAATTAATACTACATCTTCTGGATGCACACCAAATTCCGTACAATTTGGTCAATAGGGGGCAATTACAGCCCCCACCTTCATTCTGCTAAAGGGCACTTCTTGCCATTTTGCTTGGACCCCAACAATCACCGCTTGCGGTTATATTTGCTATTGTCTAAATCTTTTATTATAGAGTTAGCATTATATAGCATTTCATCTGATGGTGAGGGAAACAAGTGCTTGTGGTTTGAAGTAGTGTTTTTGAGGTTTGGGTTTGTGTTTTCAAAAACTGTATTTGTGCTTAGTTATGGGTATAGACAGGTGGGGCACAACTATATAATAGCCTTTTTTTACTGGGGCAGGTGAAGCTGGCAATTCTTAGATCCTATTCTAAGAAAAACGATGGTCACGATGTTGCTATGACATCTATGTTTTAATCTTTGGAGGCAACAAGAATAGTCATAAAGTAAACTTTCTCCATGCTAACTGAGAATGTGACTCGGTTCAGTGTCAAGTTAACAAGGGATTAATTTCTATAAATGATTGTGTGAGGTTAGTCTTCAACTGGTGAAATGGACTGAACTTTCCTCCCAATATTTTTTTCAGTGGTTTTCAAATGAGGTTTTAAATTAAGGGTTTTAAAAGTCAAAGTCAATGTAGACTTATTGGGGCTATAATGAGTGTAACTAAACATTTAGTTATTTATTTTCAATAATGCCTTTATTATAAAAAAAATATAATTAAATGTTTATAAAAGTGAGTTAAAAAGGGTTGTTTTTATGTGCTTAGAAAAATTATTCTACATATTCTTCAATGTCTGACTTTCTTTGACCTTTTGCTTGGAGACTGGTCAGTACAGTAGATCCTCTGGCCCATTGGAAATGGATTCAAGTCAGTGAGGTCATAATACTTATTTTAAGCATCATGTGTGGCAAGCCAAGATGCTCTTGTTTTCTAATTTGTGTTCCCAGCCTGTTCTGCATCGCCAGAAGGTTCCGTTTTATATTAGGAAAGATCAACCCTGTTCTTACATTGAGGTTACTGATAATATTAGGCCTACAGGATCTGAGAATTGTCATGTTATATTTTGGAGATATGAGAGTTAATGGGAGTATATGAGGTTTACAGATATGTATTATATGTTGATAATATAAATGTATCTCACAGCTGATTTGTAGAGAGATGTTGTGTTGGTAGGTTGTGTGTTTATTAGAGTGGCTTTGTCGAATGTTTACATTTTGATTGCGTGAATGTGGTTTGTTAATGTATTGTGTGTGTACTATGGTGACCATGCATGTGGATAACTGATAGCTGAAAGACGGAGGTTTGGCATAGCATGTGTATTTTAATGTACAGGCCAGTCTGTGTGTGTGTTTGTGTGTCCATCTAAGCCGGGGGTGTTTGGCTGACTGCTTAGTACTGCTTTGCGGACATGTGTGTGTGTTTGTGTGTGTGTGAGTGAGTGTGTATGTCTGTGTCTGTGTGTGTGAGAGAGAGGTGAGCAGGGCCCTGCTGAAGGTGTCGTGAGTGAGGCTCGCTTCATCTCTGGCACAGCTTGCTCACCCCGGGCGCCGCCGAATGCGCACCTCTCCCAGTCGCAGACGTGTCGCAGACACCTGTCTGGCCGACGAGAGGCAGCCATAAATTATTTTACATACGGGCGCACCGCTGCGAGGCAGAGTTATTTCTTGATCAGACGCAGCGTGCAGGCGACTTCCCCTCTGAGCGCAAGCACAAGCAAAAGCGCTCTCGTTCCGCAAGTATGAGCGGCGGAGAGACAGACGGAGAAGGAGAGAGAGAGTGAGAGAGGAAGAGAGAGAGGGAGGGAGAGAAAGAGGGTGGGGGTGCATCGGAATCCTGCTGGGGGCTTTTGGTCGAGGGGTAGCACAGCGCGACGCCGAGCAGGCACGCAGACGGCTAATCAAAAGACGAACTCTTGGACCCCTCTAGCGATCGGTGTTGTCATGAGTTCTCCTCCGCTGCTTCATGAAGCAAGAGTTCAGAACGCAATTGCGGCTCCACCGTCAAAGTGCCCAGCTGGAGCAACGCTTTCTTTTTTCCTTTTTATTCCCCCCTCCTTCAGCATTTGTCAGTGCCTGGCAAGTGCATCTTGTTGGCTATTTGCCTGTGCATACGGCAAGTCAGTTAATGTGCAGTCTGCGGGTATGCATACTGGCTTTTAGCAGTGTCTGCCATGGCGGGCCGTGCATGATGAATACATACTGTAACTATTTGAGGTTGTGTACTGATGAATGGCTTCATTAAAAATGTAGTACAGTGAAAAGGAGTGTGTCCAAAGAACATTTGTCTGAGAGATTCTCAATGCATTCTCCTTAGCGTCCCTCTAGTTTAATTTTGTTTGCTTATTTATGCATTTGTTTGTTTGTTGCATTAGTAACCCCAGTGTTGCAAAACAAGCACAAAACATCTGCACTGAAAAGTGGGCCCGACGCTCTCGTCCAAGGTCTCTCTGCCTTTAGGTTTTCTGTTTAGGCATCCCGGTGATGTCGCGCCCGTCCTTGTTCTATTCTCCTGGAACGGGGATCAGAGAGCTGCTCCAGCTGTTTCAGTCAGTCATCTCGGCTCCCCAACACCTGCGCTTGACAAACGCGTGCTCCCGCTA
The DNA here is from genome assembly GCF_017589495.1 of Alosa alosa. NCBI lineage: Eukaryota > Metazoa > Chordata > Actinopteri > Clupeiformes > Clupeidae > Alosa > Alosa alosa. Next base: position 12,723,557 of record NC_063203.1, on the reverse strand, counting down.
AACGCCTACCATCTGAGCCCCTCAGAGAGAATCACCATGGGGTTATCTCCCACTCTCCTCCCAAAAACTTTTTGGCAGAGTTGCATGCATGCAAGAATGGGAAAAAAAGTATAAATTTGACTACTTTTTGGAGGTTTTTCAAGCAGACTTTTTTTTTGAGTCTCCTGTGCATCAATATTGAGCAAGTGTGTGTTTTTCTGTCTTTTTGTCTTTTGTCTCCTCTGACTCTTTTGTATTGTTTTAAAGATTGTGTCACAACGATTTTTTTGTTCCATTAAATGAGAAGGCAGCTCGGAATTGCGAACAGATGGCTGAGCGCACACACTTTCTATTTATTCTTTAAAGCCTGATGGTTTATGAGATGAAAATGCCCCGTTTAATAATGTATTCTTCCAAGCTCGCTGGCTGCCGAAATTTAATTATTGTCCTCAAATGAATCCGCTACCTTTTCATCACAATATAAGCCGTTTGTAAGTTGCTTGATGGAGAGACTTGAATGAGCAGGTTAGCACCTAATTAAATCTGAACACACAGTCGACTTGGGTGCCTTGAGCAGGTGTTGTGGAGAAGCACAATGTCTCGCTCTTTTTTAAAAAACATGCCAGAGATTGGAACCCTGGCCCACAGCAAAAGTATGTGCCAGGTCGTCATGTATCTGGCCAAAGCTGATGTCTCCTGAATTGATGCATGGCCCGTTTAACAATCAGATGTGGACCAGCATGACTTGCCCCTCTCTATTATCTCAGCAGAGATGAGAATGCATTTGATGAATAGGTCTGTATTAGCCATCAAATCCAGGACATGCTGTTCAAGGCCTAATCCCCATGCTGTTTGCTCAAAGGTCTGCGTGTAGTTGTTTGCAGGACCATCCATCTGTCTAATTGTCTTCATTAACTGATGCAATTAGATGCTGATTAACACTCAGCATTTGTGCTGTTCAGATGTTTGCTGTTTGATAATGCTTTCACAAAGCTTACGGTCACAAATATGCAGAATATGTTAATTAAGAAGTTCAGTTTAAAATTCGGAGTCTTAAATTAAGGGTTTCTTCTAGAGCAAGGAGTGTTTGGCATTCCAGCAGAGCTCACACTCTGAAGGGGAAGGGCAGAGATAACCCAGAGATGGTCTTTAATTGCTTCCTCAGTCTTTCCGTATTATCATTAATATACGCTCGCATTCCCAAAGCATTTGATTTCTCCTTAGGGTCTAAGGGTGCTAGAATGACCATGGCTAGATATCAGTGGACTCTGGCCGAGGTCACCTTGAGGCCTCTGATTCAGATACGCTCATCTCTTCCCTTTGTTTGTCTGATTATGTATGGGCCGAGAGCTCCGGTGCCTGGCAGTGTGCGGAGTGCAGTCGCCAGACGGGGGGGGGGGGGGGGTGTGTGTGCAGTGGTATTTTGGAGGATGGCACCGCTGGCTTCCGTTTCTCCCACTCCACCTCGGCTCGTTTGTTCTAATCACCTGCCCCAGCACCCAGGCCCTCGGAGGGCTCCGCTTGCCTTAAATGTATTCCTGCTGCTCATCCTCTCTTAAACCCCTCTATTGAAAGGGGGAATAAAGGGCGGCAGAGAGAGTGTGTGTGTGTGTGTGTGTGTGTGTGTGTGTGTGTGTGTGTGTGTGTGTGTGTGTGTGTGTGTGGAGTGGACTCCCCTCTGTGGATGTCCTGTCAGGCGAAGGAAGTGATGGTCCGGCGCCGTTTGCATGACTCGCCACAAAAAAACCCCCAGCTCCAACGACTTTGGCGTGGAGGTGGGAAAGTACTGCCGCTGCGAAATCCATCTACTATTTGAGCCCATCATGATTGGCCCGGGGGCATTTTCAGTGCAGGCCGGGAAGTGGCCAACCTCTGTTCAGCATGACGCCCCTTAATTCAGCCGGTTCCCTGGATGTTGGCACCCCTCCTGGAGGGTCCGGGTAGGGTGCAGCGTTGATGGGGTAGATAGGCAGTAGATGGAAAATGGCACGGGGCATGGCAGGGGTAGCACTAGAGAGAGAGAGGGCATGTGGGGTAGTGGGAAGTAGTGGGCAGAGGGGTGGGGGGTGGTGCGGGGGGGGTTGGTGTTGAATCTGATCTATACTCCAGCTGGCAAAGAGAGCCTAAGTGAGATAAATTGCAAAGCAGCTTGATGTTTTTTTTTTCTTTAGTTTTTTCTTCTTCTCTGCACCCCCTTGCTAGTCGGAGAGCAGCAGGAGCCAGCTGAAAGGTCCGCTCCAGTGAAGTGAGAGGGGGGTCGGCGCTGTGGTGGGCAGTGAGGGTGTTGGAGGGCAGCTGCTGGAGGCTCTGGGGAGCCCCTCCCTGTATCGCTGTGAATTACAGCCTGGCAGACGGCATCCTCACTGCCGCATTAGCACCGGACAATAGTCTCAAACTTTCACATGGGTTTTTTGTTTAATCCTCTATTGATACAATTCTAAAGTTTAAAGTTGGACGCCGGGGGTTTGGGTTGTATTTTACAAATTACACCCTACGATGAAATGTTTTATTAAAGGCCTTCATGTATTATTTAACAGACAAACAGAGAAGAAGCACACATGGATTCCTATTTGAACTTGTTTATTTGCTGTAGGAGTAACCTTTAACTAAGCATATTGGCCCACAAACATTCGAGTGGAGCCATCTCCCATCGGCTGCAGCAGTAGTCTACGTATTTTTTTTTATTCATTCATTCATTCATTCATTCATTCATTCATTCATGCATTGTTGAAATGGAAGCTCCGGGGCCCGACGAACACGTAGCTAAAAAGCAAAAACGTCTCTGCAGGTACTGGGAGGAATGGGTAGGGAAATACCCCTGGATTACTACATTTTAACGTGATGCAAACAAAGTGTTTTGCAGTGTATAGGAAGGAGTTTTTATTTCACACATAACTAACAGCAAACCTGTACAGACTAACACTTTGGTCTCATCCTTCTTTAAACAGGAGGATGACTCCACGTAATAAAATAGGTGCTGCTGAGGTGACCTCTGTGTTCCACTGATGTTAAAGCGCAGTCAATGTGTTTGTTTTTGCATGTTTCATAATGAAATTTGAGTTCAGGATTTGAATGCTTTTTTTATTTGTATTTTGGGTTTACATGACAGACCCTGACCCACCCCCCACCACCCTAGCATAGTCTGCAGTGGAGAGGCCTCCTCTGCTTCTCCGTTGCTGCTCATCTATCTTTTACTGACGCCACAGCCCCCAGCCTCCCTGCTGGACCTCACCTGAATCTTTATGAATGAATGCTCTATTATGGACCCCCTCAGATCCTAGTGCAAGCCTTGGGAACACATATGTGGACACTTTCTTTATTCTCTCTCTCTCTCGCTCTTTCACTCTCTCACCCTCTCACTGATGCCCCTCTCTCTCTCTCACACACACACACACACACACACACACACACACACACATCTCTATCTGTCTCCATTCTTTATTAAGTTATCTTTTTATATAGTAGTCAGTTTGTCTGTCTGTCCACATGTTTTTGTACACCCTTGGACTTCTGTCCATCTGTCTCTACCTATCTCTGTCTTTCATTGGTGTACTTCTGTCCATCTGTCTCTACCTATCTCTGTCTCTCATTGGTGTACTTCTGTCCATCTGTCTCTACCTATCTCTGTCTCTCATTGGTGTACTTCTGTCCATCTGTCTCTACCTATCTCTGTCTCTCATTGGTGTACTTCTGTCCATCTGTCTCTACCTATCTCTGTCTCTCATTGGTGTACTTCTGTCCATCTGTCTCTACCTATCTCTGTCTTTCATTGGTGTACTTCTGTCCATCTGTCTCTACCTATCTCTGTCTCTCATTGGTATACTTCTGTCCATCTGTCTCTACCTATCTCTGTCTCTCATTGGTGTACTTCTGTCCATCTGTCTCTACCTATCTCTGTCTTTCATTGGTGTACTTCTGTCCATCTGTCTCTACCTATCTCTGTCTCTCATTGGTGTACTTCTGTCCATCTGTCTCTACCTATCTCTGTCTTTCATTGGTGTACTTCTGTCCATCTGTCTCTACCTATCTCTGTCTTTCATTGGTGTACTTCTGTCCATCTGTCTCTACCTATCTCTGTCTTTCATTGGTATACTTCTGTCCATCTGTCTCTACCTATCTCTGTCTTTCATTGGTATACTTCTGTCCATCTGTCTCTACCTATCTCTGTCTTTCATTGGTATACTTCTGTCCATCTGTCTCTACCTATCTCTGTCTCTCATTGTTGTACAAATTCTCAAGTCTTCTCTTCCAGCTGTCTTTCTTTTTTGTTCTGTGTATGTTTTTTATTCTCTCTCTCTCTCTCTCTCAGCTCTGTTCTCTGTATAACCATCATATTTCTGTTTTTTGTGCGTCTTTTTATTCAGACAGTTTCTCTCTCTCTCTCTCTCTCTCTCTCTCTCTCTCTGTATATCTGTCTCTCTCTCTCTCTCTCTCTCTCTCTCTCACTGGTCTTCGTCTGGTTGTGTTTTGAAGGTCCGGGCTGCTTCAAAAGCAGCTGCATCTTCTTGAGGAGGCCGAGGGGGGCTTTGATCGGTTCACGCAGAGCTACACCAGCTTTGGCGCTCAGCGTCAGCCTGACAACAGCCTGATCTTTAAGGAGTGGGTGCCTGCCGCCGAAGCCCTCTTCCTCACCGGAGACTTCAGTGAGTAGTCCCACAGATCAATAAATCAAGAAATAAATAAACCAGGAATGGCAATGTGATGTCTGGCTAGTTGGTTGGTTGGTTATTATTTAGGGTAATAAATAAATAAGGGGAAAATAGAAAATTGTCACCTCTATTTTGAAGGGGTCTAGGGCTGGTGAATGGTTTTCTGAATCAGTGAAAGAGGGGAAAAGGGGGGCTAATAGTGGTCAGACCCATGTACCTTTTGTCTGTGAAGCTGGCTGTGGAATAAGGACACCAAATCTCATGAATTTCAAGGTCTAAATACAGCCTGTACTGTGAATGTGATGGTGCCCATGGAGTGATCTGTCTAGCTCACGGAATGTAGTGAGCTAGTGAGCTGAGTGTTATGAGAACGAAATGGATTTGTGTTATTGCTACTACTGCCATAGGAGGTGGGAAGACTGTATTTATATTTTCTTTTTTAAGAAATGTAATCCAGGGGAAGTGGAAACAACATAAAACAACATGTGAACAGTCCTCAGTTGAGGCCCCTTTCCATCAAATTTAGGATGCTAGAAGATCACACTCTCAAGGTTGTACAGAGAAAGGCTCTGAAAGTTGAAGTGATTGTTGTGTCAGGAGTTACAGTATGATTGAAAGACAAAGTCCTGCCAGGTCTGACAGTTTTCACAGCTACCATGACTTCTTAACGGTCTCTCCAAAGCAAGTGTCCGTGGGATGGTCTGGGATGGTCATTAGGGGTCAGTGCAGAACTAAAATATAGTCCACTCCAGTGTTATCTGGCCTGTTTTGTATTGCCATGGGGGTGTTATACTTAAGGAGGGTTCATCCCTTTCCCAAAAGAACTATATGGGAAAACATCTAGGTTCATTATGCATTCTGTATACTCTAAGTGTATGTACTGTATTTAGCATATGGCTTATTGACCTGACCCTCTGAATCTGCATCATAATGCTTTAATGTTTACATTTTGAGGATATTTAAATTTATCACAGATGGATTCCTTAATTCCTCTGGTATGTTTTCAGTTGCGAGTTGACTTCAGTTCACAAGTTAATGTAAAGGCTCTAAAGCGAGATGAAAGAATGTTTTCTGCATAACGAGGAGAAGTTGGCCTTAAAAAGCACTCAGAACCAAAGTTGCATACATCACATAGTAAATTAGGACAAACAGAAGCTGGAGCCTCTGAAAAGGTTTCCTTACAAGCCTCCACCATCTTAATTTATTGCCCTTCCAGACGTAGGTACATAAGTACAGTAGTTCATTCAGCTCTTCAGCCATGTAGCTTTGATAGCCTATTTTCAAGTCATAGATTCATCAAATTCATCTAGCTCTTCCTGTCATTAACTGATTGAAAATAACTGCCTAATTGCCTGGAAGATGTTATCTTATTTGATTGGCTTCTTTCATATGACACAACAGTGAGTTCCAATTCTCCCTTTGCATTCCATGTTTTGAAATGATGTTTGAGACAACCTTGAGGTGTGACCTCTCAGGCTATACTACTAGGGATCCAATGGGGTGACATCATATCAAAATCTTTTCTTCTGTGCTTAGTTAAGGCAAACTTTTTGATGCCTCAGTTAATGAACTTCTTTTCTTTCTAAACTGTGCATGGTATATACATCATTCTCAGTATGCAGCAACTTGAAATGCCTTTCAAGTCTCAGGGTTCTTCCTTTTTTTAAAAATCTTTTGCGGCTCTGAAGTGTCAGAAATCTCAGTAAACAAACATCTCCACGGTGCCGAAACAGTCATGCAAAAAAGGCAAGGCTTCCTCATCCGCATTCAGGCAATTCGCCCTGAATAGGCTAATAGATGTGTTCAGGGCCTTGATTAAGTGCAGCCCGCCACAAAGTCCTTGCCTCTGAATTGATCTTAAATACTGAACACTCCTCTTAGTCGAAATTTCACCAAGGCTGCTGTAAATGTTAAGTGTAGGTGGCATATGACGCAGTTCTTTGAAGTTGCCACTAACCTCAAATAAATGTAGACAAGAGAACTCCATATTCTATTGGTCGGTATAGTTGGATGTGAGAGCAACAACCTAACCACTAAATCATGTAGTAAGTAAGTGGTTCTATTGGATAGGGATTGTGTACAGCTAGCCAGTCATTACTCCAAAGCAAGGCCTAGCTGATACTAGACCTCTGGTTTGCAGTAAGCAAGTACTGTAAGTACATGCTAAAATAATAAAAGAAAGAAAGAAAATGATAATGACTAAATTATTCTGGATGATTTTAGTTTGCTTTACCATTGGACTAATTGACACTCTAATTGTGTGCAGTACTCCACAGAGCCATGAGATGTCAGATTTTATGTTTTGATACAGATAGGCAGTATCTGTATTCATTAGTATCAAAACAAAATGAAAAGAGATTTAATCTGGAAACTATTTAGAATGCATGTCAAAGATGTGTTTCCTTGTTTATTTGTTTAGATGAATGGAACAAATTTTCCCACCCCTACACCCAGAAAGACTATGGGAAATGGCAGTTGCATTTACCACCAAAAGAAGACAACACACCTGCCATTGCCCATGGATCCAAACTGAAGGTACGATGTTCAACAAATCAGACAATGTTGTGGCACTTTCTTCTGGCCTGCCTACATTGGTGACGACACCTTCACATTCCTGTGTTGGCAGTTGGTATGTAGCGGAAGGTTTTTAAGTGTGTATTTAGCTGTTAACATTTAAGCTCAAAGCCTTCAGATTAACCATTAGTGCGCACATTAATCGCTTTCAGGTCAAAGTCAATTGCTTTCCTTTGGGAAAAATATGCTATTGTTTTCAGTCTTGAGTGTGTCTCTTTGTCATTAAATCTCACCTCACCCTGATCCTGCGGGGCACTGAGTGCCATGCCGCTCGACACGAGACTAGCCACGATGGCGGCGCGCCTTAGAGGAAGATAAAAGAGCTCTCATAATCCGTCGTCTGCCTGATGACTCCTGGCTGGAAAACGCCATCCGGTAGTGCCGTGCCGGCGGCGGCAGCAGAGGTTGCCAGGAAAGAAAGAGAAAAAAAACGGCATGGGGATGGATGGCACGGCGATGCCACCCGCGCAGGGACCGGGTCACACGCGCAGGCTGGCAGGGGCTCATTGTTAGGCGAGGTCAGTCAGGGGATGATAAGGAGCAGATGGAGTGGTTGGCAGCTGATGTCGAGCCCCCAGCCTGCCCCAGCCCTGCACTCTCCTACCTGCCCGTCCCTCCCTCTCCCCCTCCCGGGCGGGTGGGGTGGATGTGTGCGCTGTGGGGGCCGAAGCCTCCGCCGAGTGGCCCGTCTGGAGGTGACGGCTGAGGCCTTGTGCCGGGGGCTTGTTAATGCGAGCGCGCGGCACCATCCCTCTTTCGCGGGACTGACGGTGAGGGCTTGCCTGTGCCGGGGAAAGAGGCAGGTGACCGTAAGGTCTTAATTAGCGTTGATGGAGCTGAACCAAGGGCACAGCGCTAGCCACGGATGCCTAGAAGTGGAGATGAAGCCCTACTGGGACCTGACATGCTGAAAGAATGCATGCATGTGCAGGGGCACATATGGCAGGGTACTACATGTCAAGCGACAGTCTCACCTAGACAGCGCGTAATATTGTTAGATAGGATAGATAGATAGGCACAGACGTTACATTAAGAATGTGTACAAGCATTGTGTCATATGTATTTGTTATATTGTATTGTATAGTTGTTCTAAAAATATTTTAATACAATGTTATTATAGCATAAGGCTGTAATTATAAAATGATGTGTTATTTCAGTTATTTAGATAGATGATGATGATGTCTTGCTGATCAGTGCCAGATCACTACACCTGTTATGTGGGGTAGTTAGTATTTTTAGCAGGTGCATCTGCTTTCAGCCATAAACCTGCCATCAAAAATGACTTCACCATTGGAGGCTTTGCCCTTTTCATTTTCAAAGTCACTGACAAAAACTGATGATGGAAGTGCTTCCTGCACTTTAAAAGACTGACTGTGACTGTCAAGACAGTGTGGCATGTTTTCAAAAATGCTGTTTATTCAGCACGTTCCACTTCGAAAGTAATTGGACTCGAAAATATGCGTGGACGCATGTCCTAACTTTGACATATCCATTATGCATTTTTTCCCCCTGCAATGCAGATAAACTGTGTGCTGTGAATGCAACACAACAGATACGTCTGTCTGGGGCTGCTCACCCAAAACAGGTGGGCTTCAGGCTGTCATTGAAGTCCACCTGTTCTCACGCATGGTCAGTAGCCCATGTGCTAGAGCAATGATGGACTGGTTTTGGCTGCGTTTCAGCTCCCAGTAGCCTCCAGACCAACAGACAAGTCAATGGATATCCACGTTAAGGCAGTGGAGCCTGCAGGGAGTGGAAACTAAGAAAAACTTGTTCATTTTCGCGTTTCATTTGTGCTGTTTTAACAGATGCATTCACAGCAATGATAAAGATGCTTTTTTGCTGTGTCCTGATACCTAAATGAAATTACTTTATTTGAGAAAAGGGCCGTTTTTTAGTTTTTCTCCTGTAGAGTCTTAAGCAAATACTGTTGCGACTCTCTTAGCAGGTTTTACACCAACAGCTGAGACTGAAATTGTAATATTTGGCATAGACATTGGCAACCACTTTGGAAGACACCATGTTGCCCTCATAATTTCTTACCACAGGCAAACATTGTGAATGTCTGCAATGGCTCTGCCAAACTGATTTTTAAGTCGATGTGACCACACAAGCGCACACAAACAAACAAACAAATAAATAGATAGAATAAGTGTCCCCGTACTCTCTCCCTCACACCCACCTGATATGTATGCATTTATCCAATTGGCTCGGCTGGCACACCTGCAAAGGTGGTCTCCCGCGTCTCTCGCCTTTCAGCATCGGGCCATTTTACTCTGGCCATTTCCCTTCTCTCCATAATTCTATCAGCTGGCGAAGGCGTCACGTCGGGGCCCTTGCTTTGTGTCTTTCTGTGGAGTGCGGCGATAACGAGTTGTGAGCGCAGCAGGTCGCCAGGGCTGTGGGCCTTGTGGTGGGGTAGGCTTGGGTGGGGGGTTGTGGGTGGTGGGGAGGGTATATGAGGGGATGATCGTTACCTCATGGCGGTGGTCAAAATAAGCCTGCCGCTTTGGAAATGACTGTGCTCATTTGCGCCAGCGACTGGAGGGGCGCGAGTGTGACATTTGTGAACTCGCACTGTGAGGCGCTCTCTCTCGCATCGATTATTTTATTTTATTTTATTATTTTTTTCATTTCTCCCCCAGCGGCCCTCCTCAGCTCCATGCTGGGTTTCTCTCTTTCTCTCTGTCTGTCTCTCTATCCCTTCCTCTCTCTCTCTATAACCTCTCTCTCTCTCTTTCTTTTCCCGTCTGTCTTTTTCTATCGTTCTTTCTGGCTCTGCTCACGTCTCTGTAATTCATTCTCTCTAACATCTCTTTGTCCTCATTTGTCCCCCTCCCCATTCTGGACTTCCTCTCTTTGCACTCATTTATCCAATTCCCTCTCCATTTCTCTCTGCCTTCATTTCATTTTATCTGGTCCTCTCTTTATTTTTGTCTTTCTCTCTCTCTCTCTCTCTCTCTCTCACACACTTTTTGTCTTTCTTTCTCTAACTTTCTAATTTTCTTTCTCTCATAGACCTGTTAGTTACAGCTGATAACTGATAACTCCAGTTGGAACATATCACTTCTAACAAAGACGGTTGAAATTAGTTCACAATTCTTTCAACTTTCGACTCTGGCAATTTGTTATTTGTTCTGTAAAGAACTATAGCACACTGCCTCTGTTTGACGTCAGTGAGGGGAGCAATGTCAGAGGCACCGGCAGATAAAAAAAAAAGCTCGACAACAAATGGGCCTTTTGAAATTGATTTGATTTGTGCTCATGTCCGACGGCATTGCTGAGCTGGTAGTGTGATCGCATGTCATTTTTCTGAAAATAAACAGCAATAACAAAGCCATAAATAACTTTTTGGCAATATAACATTGGGGATTAAATGACCCTTTCCGTTTATGATCAATGGCTTCAGGAATCCTCCATCTGAGGATGCCTCTCGGGCAGGTCTTGCACGAGGCGTCTCGTCTGTCAAAGGGGAGAGAGGCTAGCGGAGCAGAAGATCCGGCTGACATGATGAATTCGCTCCCTCAAAAAAAGGGGCCTTTCAGTTCAGTTGTGGCGTCTCATGGAAAAAAAAAGTTATTTCACATCTTTTGACATCTGTGCTAAGTGGGGGGGAATTTAAAGTTTTGTCCGTCGTACAAGCAAAAGTGCTAACACGCACATGCACGCACACGCACACACACACACACACACACACACACACACACACACATACACACACACACACACACACAAACAGAAAACCAATCACAATCACTCACCTTTTATTGTATGTGAGAGACGTGACCTTTACGGTTCATTCGTCAGCTAGGTAAGACTGATACACCTTGGAAGTGTTATTGATTTCTGGTATTTGCAAAGCAGTTTGTGATGAAATGGCAGGGGAAATACCCTTTTTTTGTTGCCCTATAGGTGTAAGTGAGGAACTGTTGACTGACTGTCACTCTCCACAAGATGCCTCTGATAATATCTGTGTGCCTCTGCTTATCCCTAACCTTGTTGTGATTCTTTCTTTTTCCTTTTTTTACACCTTCCTGTCAAACCTCTCATTGTAACCTTGGTGTGAATTTTACTCTAAAGCCCCGGAATATCAAAGAGTATAGTTGCCCCGGAAAAAAGTGAAGGAAGGAAAAAAAGAACCATACCATCACCCGGCTGCCACTCTCGGGGAATTTATTCATTGTGGAAGGTGGGGTGATTGACAGCTGGCTCGCAGAGGGAAGTCAGTGAGGTGTATACCTGGGCTTTAGTTGAGGAGTCACTGGGTTAGGACGCAGGGTTCAAACGTGGCTCTGCTAGGGTTCAGGAACCTCCTGCAAGGACGTGGTGGAGGATTTTGTTCAGGAAGGATTCAGGTGTCAATATAGCCTTTGCTGAATTTATTTATTTACACTATAACATGCTTTTGCTAGAATGAATATCCTAAATTTGTGTTTAAGATGAGACCTGACGGGTAGTGTGCCCTTTACCATTTGGAAATGTCTTAAAATTAAGTTACATATTCATGCTAAATGGAAATATAGAAATTAACTTCTATATTGGTGAAGGTCAAACTCTTTTACATTTTCTGATGAGCTATGAGGGTTATGTATTGCAATGATTAGCAATGATAATTTGTTCATCATCAGAATTAACATGTCTTCATTCATTTTGGGTAATTATAAATACATGTAATGAATATAATTAATTACATTTACAGTAATTGTGTATAAGGCACAGGACAGTGTATGGAAGTTGAAAAAACAAACCCATATTAATACCATATTAATACTATATTAAGCGTCCCTGTGTATTAACCTCATAGCTGAAGAATTGAATTTTGCAAAATCAATGTATAAACCGTGGCTAATAGTTGGGAAATTACGGTAAGGCAAGGCAATTTATTTATATAGTGCATTTCATACCCCAGGTAGACACAATGTGCTTTACATAGCTCGGGCATTACCTCAAATAAAAGTAAGCAGGTATAAAACATATCACAAATATATCACAGTAGTGAAATAAGTAAAAACAATAAAAGCAATAAAATAGTAGAATAAGTAAAAATAATAAAAGCAATAAAATAGTAGAATTAGTAAAAACAATAAAAGCAATACAAATAAATGAAAAACAGGAAAAAGCCATAGAGAAGAGGGTGGTCTTCAATTGGGTTTTAAAAGTGGCAATGGTTGGAGCAGTCTTAATATGCTCAGGGAGTTTGTTCCATATCTGGACTGCATGGTGGCTGAAAGCAGCTTCACCCTGTTTGGTGCGAGTAGAAGGTATGCATAATACCTGGCTGTTCTGTGATCTAAGAGGTCTGTGGGGGATGTAAAATTTAAACATGTCTGATATATATGTTGGCCCCATCCCATGCAGTGCTTTAAAAACCAGTAGCAGTACTTTAAAATCTACCCTAAAAGAAACTGGTAGCCAATGCAGGGACTTAAGTATGGGGGTGATATGTTCTCTTCTGCTTGTCTTTGTTAGGACTCGTGCTGCAGCGTTTTGAACTAATTGAAGCTGTCTAATTGTCTTTTTTGGAAGTCCTGTGAAGAGCCCGTTGCAATAGTCCAGCCGGCTTGAGATAAAAGCATGGACAAGCTTTTCCAGGTCAGACTGGGACATAAGGTCTCTCAGCTTGGCAATGTTTTTCAGGTGATAAAATGATGTCTTGGTTACAGCTCTCATGTGATAATCAAAGTTGAGGTCACTATCAATTATGACTCCAAGGTTTCTGACTTTAGTCTTAACTTCAAGCCCTTACATTTACATTGATTCATTTAGTTGATGCATTTATCCAAAGTGACTTAGGCCAGTGAAGAATTAATCACAAATGTGATTGCTGGTGATGGTAAGAGATGTTAGGAGGAGTTTAGATGCCTCACTTTCTTTGAGAAGTGTGAATGATGGAAAACAACATGGCGAGGGAGAATGAGGGTCCCCACAGAGGGTGGTGAGGACAGCAGAACGTACCACCAGGTGTACACTACCCAACCTTTGGGACATTTACACCAGGAGATAGCCAAAATCATCATCAGAGATCATCCCAGTCATCCCATCAATAACATCTCTTGGGTGCTACGGTCTGGGAAATGTTACCGTTGCCTGAAAGCGAGTATTGAGAGACTGAGAAAAATCTTCTATCCACGGTCTAGCCACATATTTATTTTCTATAATTGAATGTGATAAATAAAATTTGATTTGATGTGAATTTTTGTTTACATCATGGCTTGTAAGACTCAGAAGATGCACACCACCACAACCATCCTGCTTCCATGTCCTCCATATCTTAGGTGTACAGTATGTGTGTGTGTGTCTGTGTGAGCTCTGAATGCCCTTGCTCTCTGGCTGAACTTTTCTCCCCCCTGCCCATGCTGGGCCGAATGGGCAGAGGATGCTCTTTCTGCGGACGCCACCGGCCCAATCCCCCCTGACCCCCACCCCTCCTCCTCTTTTCTCCCTGGTGCCCGCTGCCGGTGCCGGTGCCCTTGCCACTGCGCCGCTCATTTGTCTCTCCTCTCCCAGGTGGTGGTGCACACCAAAGAAGGCGAGAGGCTCTACCGGATCTCACCTTGGGCCAAGTACGTGATCCAGAGCAAGGAGTCCGTCATCTACGACTGGGTGCACTGGGACCCCCCGCAGCCTTACCGGGTAGGTGGCAAAGGGTTCCCTCCGCAGGGATGAGCAGGGTTGAAGCCCCTGAAAAAAGAGGCCAAAGGGACTGTTTGTGTGTTGTGTGTGTGTGTGTGTGTGTGTGTGTGTGTGTGTGTGTGTGTGTGTGTGCGTGCCCTTGGGGAACTTGCTCTGTTTGTGTGTGTGTGTATGTGTGTGTGTGTGTGTGTGTATATGTCTGTGTCTGTGTTTGTTTTCATCCTTACCTACAGTACAAATACAACATCCTCCTCACTAACTTCAAATATGTTTGTGTTTGTGACTCCCTGACAGTATGGCATACAGCCCTGCTGAAATATTTACACGCCTGCAAAGAATAAAAATGGGCTCATTTAAGAGCTCTCTCTATATGCACACTGTGTTACACTGCAGTCACCTTGTTTACTCTCAAGGTGGTAATGAGAAGTGCTCTTCATTAAGGTGGCCATGTTTTGAAGTTTTAACTCTAGTCCATTGTTTATTTTTTTCTTTTTGTCTTCGTCTCTTGCCTTGGACGTTCGGATAATTGGCTTGCCACGTCCGCACCTTCATGTGACTTTCAAATAAGGCTTAGCCTCGACAAAAAAGCCCCCTGTATGTGGAGGACCCACCCCACTTTTGTCCTCCGTCCCATTTCATTAAGTCCTGTCTGATTTGGTAGCCACTCTTCTGGAAAGGGACGTATGGCACATATCCTGCTTTGCATGGCCCTCAAGGGAGATGGAACTCTAACCAAATTAACATTTTTTGTATCTGCTCCAAAGAAACACATCTCCTTTATTTTAACAATGACATATTACTTTCTTTCCATGTTAAGCCCTACTTTACCCTTGTTTTTTGGCAAAGGGGTACTCTAAAGTCTCTATGCTAAAGAGCCTGTGTCCACATTAAATGTACAGGGACTTTCACCACCAGGCCTGGACTGTGCTCTCAGAGCCATAACAGCAGGTGGTTATGGCATCCTGCCACAGGAGCTCTCCCTTCTCGGACTCTGCTCTGTGTTACTTGCCAATATACTATAGTTGGCTCTCTTTTGTTCTCATTTAAAAGAGCAAGACTGCCATCTTTTTGTTGCTTAGATCTGGCCGTTTGTACATGTATACTGTACCATTTCATTTTTGCCTGCTTTAAGTAGGCAGAATATTACTGAAAATTAGCAACACACATATACACACACACACACACTGTGCCAGCATATCCTATGTTCATACATTTGCCGTGTTTGTATCTGCATTTGCAGAGAGAGGGGGATGCACAAGAGGCATTAGAAGCATTGTAATCTCATGATGATGAGAGGGGCAAACTGAGGTAAATATGCTGCTTTGGCGTCTCTATATAGGCCTTCCCTTCTAACGTCCTCTCTTTCCTGTTTACCTTGCAGCACAAACATCCACGGCCGAAAAAACCCCAGAGCCTGCGGATTTACGAGTCCCATGTGGGGATTGCCTCACCAGAGGGGAAAATTGCATCTTATAGTAACTTCACAGCCAATGTGCTGCCTCGAATCAAAGACCTCGGTAAGTGTTCAAATCTCTCTCCCAACGTCACTCTCTCTCAAATGCCCCCAAAAAAAGCTCTTTTCTGTTTTCCTCTGCGATGTTTTTTTTTCTGCTGCAGGCATGTCCCATCATCTATATATCTGGCCCTTGAATAGGCCATTGTGCACATGAATGAGGAACGATTATGAGATCTTCAGTTTTTTTTTTTCCAGTTTTTTTTTTTCGTAGCAAGTAGTGACAAGGCCAGGTCGGCGTTGCTTAGATACACACACCAACCGGCCGTGTTTCTGTTCTCATTTTGGGGAGTGACATTGTACTGGAGCCCATGGAGGAATTTGATTTTCTCCATCTCTTCAGCCGTCCTGTTGCTTATTATTCACATACGCACACACACACAGACAGACAGACAGACAGACAGACAGACAGACAGACAGACAGACAGACAGACAGACAGACAGACAGACAGACACACACACACACACACACACACACACACACACACACACACACACAGACATACACTCCAAAGTTGAACTTGGCTGCATCAGGTTTGTTATCCGGGCACAACACCAGCCCTCATTCAATTTTTTTTTTTTTTGGTGCTGTTTTCTAAAGGTCTTTCTAATGCTCCGACCTGGCCAACATCCTTTTTTTGTTGTGGCCAGTACTCAGCCTTGTGAAGTGGCCCGCCATTGGAGAAGTGGACAGGCCTGCTGTTGAGTGCATTGCACCCAAGAGAGGGGTTAGGTGCGAGGTTGCCCATTTGCAGTGGCATATTTATTTCTCTCGCTTTTTCGCCATCAGACAGTCCTCCACAACAATTACGACTGGCTGCCTAACATCTGCTTACCGTAAAGGACGCTGATATTTCACTTTGCATGTAAACATTAATGCGAACTGAATTGAATTTGAGGGAAAAATCACAGCCTTGGTGCAAAAACACGTTATGTGCACATCTGTTCGAAAGGGGGAGAAAATGTTTGTAAAGTTAAAGCCACTTCTCCCTACACTTTCACAGTTAATTTTGTTACTTTTCGGGAATGCTGTCACATTTTGCATGGCGTGCTATTTTCAATGCTTCATTAACGCAGCTCATGCCGACTTAATAGCATGGTTTCGCCCACAGCTCTGTGGCGATAACGTGCGCTCCTACCTTCTGGCTTCTGCCAACCCCCACTACACACACACACACACTCACAAAAACGCACACACAAAAACACACACAACTCTCTCTCACACACACACAAAACACACACACACACATGTGCGCGCATGCGTGTGTGCAAAACACACACAAAAAACACACACACACACACAACACACACACACAACACACACACCCAACACACACACCCAACACACACACAAAACACACACACGCACACACACACACACCCCAGCCAAGAGAAGGCTCCCGTTGAGCTCCATCTCCCCTGCTTTCTGTGTTCACATGGCTCAGCAGGTAGCCCATTACTTCAGCGCAAGCGAGGTCACGGCCACCAGTCCTTGGGGATACATGTAGTTTCCCATTTGCCCATTTCACCAGGAGAAACCCAGGGTTCGATGCCACCCCCTGTGCAGAAAGAGAGCGGATTTGGCGGGCGTTTTCTGGGCCTCTAGAGACCCCCGGCCCCCACCCCCAAACCCACTGTGTAATAAGTGCATTTATGCACTTGGAGAGTTGAATTTTGGGTTGTGGTGGCGTAGTGTGTTCGGTGGCAGATGTGTAGCCTGTTACATGTGCCTACATGTAAATGGCATAAATTAGGCTTTAGTTGGTTAGCCCACATTATCTTCTGTTCACCCACTCTTTTCTACTCCTTTCTGCAATGTTAAACCAGTGAACCAGGTGCGCGTTACAGAAGCCGTTTTGACTACGTCTACTAAACAGTGGTGTGTTACTTGCTCTCACTGGTTTGAAGTCTACCTCCCCTGCTCTGTATCTGCTGTGGCCACTGAGGCGCTTCCCTCCCATGTGGGTCTGTGGTTGGTGGGATTGGTAGGCTGTGGGGGGGGGGGTTTGAGGGGGTGCGGACCCTGATGTCTGGCACAACAGAAGGGTAAGCTCTGACTCTGAACAGCCCATTAGAGGGGCACATGGGCACAGCGAAAGCCTGAGTGTCAAGCCACCCCCCCCCTAAAAAAAAACACACACCTAAAAACAGACAGTAAAAAAAAAACACACACCTAAAAACAGACAGACACACACCTAAAGACAAACGTGTGTGTATGTACACACACACACACACATTCAAACACACACACACACATACACACACACACACACACACACACTCCTGTGACACCTAAAGACCAGGTGGGTCTGAGCCCATGAGCAGCAGCAGCAGGACGCAGAGGTCCAGGCTCCCTCACCTCACCTCTCCACAATGGCTGCAATTTGCCAAGCTCTTTTCATCTTTTCCTGCACAGTGTACACACACACAATCACACTCAAACACACATATGCAAGCACCTATGCACACAATCACAAATCACAAATATGCACCCACAAACACTCACACCTGTGCATTTGAAGGTTGCAGACAGCCTTTCAGAAAGCATGTTTCCCCCCCTTTTGTCAGGGAAATATATAAATAAATATATTTGCACAATAATAGAGAGAGTGAGTGAGTGAGTGGCAAGAAAAAAACAAAGAACATAAAACAAAGGATTGGCTTTCTCTCTGGAGTTCTCCCCCACATGGGCTAGGCTTGTCAGTGTTTGCCTGGCGATAAACAGAGGACCTTCATCCAGAGCACTCACTCACTTCCCCACTTGGTTTCCGGAGACCGTGAACTCACAACGAAGAATGTGTGTGTGTGTGTGTGTGTGTGTGTGTGTGTGTGTGTGTGTGTGTGTGTGTGTGTGTGTGTGTGTGTGTGTGTGTGTGTGTGTGTGTGTGTGTGTTGAGGTGGGGGAGTGCCTTTGGGTGGACATAAGGTCAGCAGCACCACGCGCACACACACACACGAATGCACACACACACACACACACTCCACTTCCCACTCAAGCCATCCTGTCAAGCCTGGTGAGGAGAGTGTAGGTGGGTGGGTGGGTGGCAGAGAGAGAGAGAGAGAGAGAGAGAGAGAGAGAGGCCTTCCCTCAGTCAGACAGTCCGACACGTCCACCAGAGGGCCAGGAGATGAGCGTGTAAGAGACCAAAAAAATGACATCAAGATGAAAAAGGAACGAGTGACGGATCTTCCTGAAGGACACACAGGTGGCAAGGGTTAGCAAACTTGGCTACCTGCCCGCCCGTCTTTTTCCCCGTCTTTTTCCACGTACAAGGGCGATGCGGGGCATGAACCGCATGCTAACCCACTCCATGTTGGGAGTTCACACAGACTGCCTGTCTGTCATTGGGGCGGGCTGTTTACTTGGCCTACAGTCTTACTGACAGCAGCTATGCAATATTAAGCGACTGTGGGCACGAATGCTATGTACCAACATGCTGGGTATTGCCTCCCCTATAAAGACTCTGCTCGCTATTATCTCAACTGCACACATGAGCTGGATATCTGGCGCGTCCGCTGCTGACAGATTAATGCTTTTAACAATGTATGATTATAGCATAATGGTCAGTTTGTGTAAATGTCAATCTACATTGGCGCTTGGTACACTGGAATATGTCTGATGGACTGCAAGCTCATGCCTTTTGAATGTCTTTTGAAGCAAACACACACACACATATACCGTACACACACACACACACACACACACACACAAACAACACACACACACACACATACACACACAAATAAATAAACACACACACACACATACACAAACACACACTCACATACACACACAAATAAACACACGCACACACACACATTGATTGATCATATGGCATGCACTGAGAATTGTTTGGGACACGACTTTGGGTATGAAATGCCATGTAGGAATATTTTCTGCAATTTGCTGCACTTAGCACTTACGGAGAGAGCGAATGTCCCCCCATCCCGCACGAAGCGTGAGATTGACACAGTTATGATTGCTTTTCTGTCCCACCCAACGGGGGCCTTCACGTGAGGCCTCCAGTGATCCCTGGTGCAGTGGGAGCACTTTGTTATTGAACACGTCTCTCCCCTCATTCATGTCTGTGTTCCCACATATGCAGGATACAATTGTATTCAACTGATGGCAATCATGGAGCATGCCTATTATGCTAGCTTTGGTTACCAAGTCACGAGTTTCTTCGCTGCATCCAGGTAAATATCTTTACTAATTCTGTCCCATACCAAACCCTTGTATGTCTATGTTTGTGTGTTTGTGTCTTTGTTTGTGTGTTTGTTTTTTATTTGATGTATGTATGTATGACCTAGTCGATGAGCACATGAGGGATGCTATGCAGTGCACTTCTGGATTACTGCCTATTTGTGTTTTTTATTTATTTATTGTTTACAATATTTATTGTTTGCTGTAATGAGACCTAGTGGTTTTATACTCGCCATAAACTGATAGCTCCCCATGTTTGGATAACTTACCAAGTCCCTCGAATAACTTTTTTTTTTCCTTAATCAATAGTTGTAAATAGTATTGTTTGCCTCGGCAGAGTGTAATATGAAGTGTCATTGGGCTGTGTGAAAGCAGGACCCACCACAACCAAGGGCCTTAAATCAAGCGGAGGAATTCTGACACCAGCGATAATCTTCCTGTAAACACATTTGCAGTTAATCCCAGAGAGAGAGAGAGAGAGAGAGAGAGAGAGAGAGAGAGAGAGAGAGAGAGAGAGAGAGAGAGGGGAAGAGAGAGAGAGAGAGAGAGAGAGAGAGAGAGAGAGAGAGAGAGAGAGAGAGAGAGAGAGAGAGAGAGAGAGAGAGAGGCAAGTGGGGAGAGAGAATAAGAAGAGTCTCTGAGAGATAGAGAGATGGAGGGAGAGACAGAAAGTGAGGTGATGAGAGGAGAGAGGGTAGAGGAGGGAAGAAAAGGAGTCTGGGTGAAGCCTTTTTATTTATGCGCCTCATTCCACAAGTCACTCTATCCGGGCCGGCAGAGGAGAGCCTATAGCCATGGTGTAATATATACAGGGTAATTTCATCCATGATTGATCTTACATACTCATTTAAAACCTGGAGAGTGGCCTGAATTCCAGGAAGTAGTTTAGAAGGAACCAGGGAATTTGTGTACATGTGTGTGTGTGTGTTGTGTTTGTGTGTGTGTGTGTGTGTGTGTGTGTGTGTGTGGTGGTGGGGGGGTTATATTGTCATACGCTTGTGTTTGCTGGGGATATATGATGATCCAGTGATAAGCAGAGTGACAGTGGATACGTCTTAGAGGCAGTAACATGAGCAGACTACTCTCTCTCTCTCTCTCTCACACACTCTCTCTCTTTCTCTGTCTAGTATAAGTATATAGTATATGTCTCTATGGTAGGTGAGCATTGTCCATGTGATGTGTGTGTGTGTGTGTGTGTGTGTGCTTGCTCGCACACATAAACACATTAACAGACATGCACGTGCGCGTGCGCACACACACACACACACACGCGCATTAACAGACACGCACACACACACACACACACACATACAAAGGACTAGACCAAATTGATGCTGGTTCTCTCTGGGCACATTTTAATATTGACCATACAGAATAGGCCCTCACAATCAATGTAGCAATGTTTTTGGCATCAGCGTGATGAACAATGTTGCTCCTGTGACTTGATGAGAATAGATTTTCTGCGGCGGCCGTGGCTCACTGTGTTGACGAGTACGTTGTTGTCTACCTTATCTGAATTTTCACTGTTTTCTTATAATGTTGAATCTATCAGCAGCAATTCATCCTCCTGGCTAACGTAAAACCACAGGTCTCTTAAAAGCCCCTCTCAACACAGACAGAGGTTGCTACATCTCTTTGGAGTCTATGTGTGTGCCAGTGTGTGTGTGTGTGTGTGTGTGTGTGTGTGTGTGTATGTGTCTATTTGAATATATAATGTATGTAAGTGAGATTGAGACCTTGTGTGTATATTGAGTATGTGTGTATCTGTAATGTCTGCCTGTTTTCACATGTGTCCATTGTGAGAGCCTTTGCTGCCATCAATAGTCAATATGGTACACCTGAAGAATTGATCTGTTGAAGGCAGCAGTGTGTGTGTCTTCCCCTGTTCCCCTGGTCAGTCGGTATGGCACTCCCGAGGAGTTGAAGGAGCTGATTGACGTGGCCCACTCCTTGGGCATCATCGTGCTGCTGGACGTGGTGCACAGCCATGCGTCCAAGAACACGGAGGACGGACTCAACAAGTTTGACGGCTCCGACTCCTGCTACTTCCACGCCGGGGAGAGAGGCATCAACAAGCTCTGGGACAGCCGCCTCTTCAACTACTCCAGGTGGGCCAGTGCAGGCTACTGCATACAAATACAATTAATAACATAAACACACACACACACACACACACACACACACACACACTCTCTCTCTCTCTCAAACACACTCACACACACACACAAACGCACACACACACACACACACACACACACACACACACACACACACACACATGTGAATAAGGCTTGTCAACTGATCTAAAGTGAGAAGCACCTCGTTTGAACCTGACAAAATAAGGGGCGGGGGTGGGGAATCTGCGCCTGGGGCCCCTCCGGCTGAAACGAAAGTGTCTCATTTTTGACTGATTATATAAAATCGAAAAACTTGCTGACCGGCAGAAAGGCATTTCCCAAAGCTCCAGCACTCGGCAAGCTATACCACCCAACACCCAAACAACACACACACACACACATCCCACTCCTTGCAGGCTGAGCTCAAGTTGCTGAAATTAGCAGAAGCCGTTCCCTAATGCAACAATCTGCAATCAGCTTTTAAGCCCAACGGCGGCTCCCTCCGATTGCTTTGGGGAGCGAAACACAACCTGAGGCAGGTTGCGTGGGGGACGTGTAGATACTTTATTTAGACTTCAGAGGCGTGTGCTGAGTAACCTTGCTGTTTCTGTTTAAAAACTGCAAAAAAGGTCTCCAAATTGGGCGCTCTTCTCTGCAAAAACAACAGCAACAAAAATCACTATTTTTGAGATGCTGGGTGACCAATGGGATTAAAGATGGTCATGATGTCATCGTGATAGTTCAGACTCAGTAAAACACAGTCAGAAGTACCACAAAAATGGCTGAATTGTTTGCATGTGTTGTGTTGCAGTTGGATATAAAAAAATGCAAATAGAAAATTGTACCAAAGTACAAATCTAGTGGATCAAATCTCAGCAGAGGCTGGTGGGAAAAGCGATAATCTTTGATGTCAAAAATGAAAATATATTTCACACATCTGACTCAAGTAAACAAAAATGTTCACCTGTCTTGCACCATGAAGCCAAACCAAAGCTCCTTTAAATGAATTCGGATGTGTCCATGTGGATTCTCATGCTCATGACTAGTGTTTTAAGGTATCTTTTTAATATTTGATTTATTTCTGAATAGTTTTACATGCTCCTGTATCATGGTTTGGGTAAACGCGCCTGCAGTCTTTTAGAGAATATATTTTAGCTGAGCTGTTTATCGAGTAGAGGTTCTATTTATGCTTCCGAGAGGAGGGAGAGTCAAAATTAAAAATCTTCTTCAGCTGGATGTTGACACACAACTTGTTTTTGTCATTAATTATTCACACAACCATTCCATTCGTTTCTTTCTACAAATGTAGTGGACATTGCTGATCGACCTCCCCACCCCAAACTTTGTGTAGAGCCACAATTCTAAAAGTTGTTGAGTTGCCTCTTGCATTTTTGTTTTCGTTTTGTTTTCATTTTGAAGTTGCTCAAAGTTTTTCAAACACGCTTCATGTTTGAAACAGCTTCCATAATAAGAGAGCTATTATACGTGCAGTCAGAGCCTCTGCAGGTCCCAGTCATTAATTAGGCAAAAGGGTGTTGGGTGTTGTCTTGCAGTAATTACAGCACATCAGCAGTTTTGTATGTTAATAATAAAGCATTTTCCCACTTATCTGAAATAGTAGAATGCTAATGCAAAGTGCTGAGAGCAGTACTTTAATTAATTTTCTCTTTCGACACTATTGTGCCTGTTGCGTTGGATACATTAATGAAAACAACAGGCGTATTTTATGGCTATGATGGCAGAAGTTAGCATATTGCTCTGATAATAGCCTACCCACCTGTGCTTCTCCATGCTGTTTCAAATCATTACTTTTCTGGACCAGCTGTTAGTCCAATCCTTTTGCAAATTCGCTTCCTATCGAAAAAGTCAAGTTCACACTTAACTTAATCTAAAAGGTGGAGAAACAACAGTGTTTGAAGTGTTGGTTCCCGGTACTTTTAGACTGGCAGCCTTTCATACATGTTTTTTTCTTTCTCCCCACTCTCATTTCGCTTTTTTTTTTTCATTTCAAAGGGAAAAAGGTCTTAAAAGACTTTAAAGGCTTTAGCAAATTTTCCTAAACTGGGAAAAAGCAAGACTAGGGTCTTGCTCGCAGTTGAATGCCTCTCTGTGAGCCTTCTGCTCGGCGCTCGAAGCTCCCGATAGAGAGATGTTTCTTTTATGCCTCGGGCAGTGCACTAATCTGCACCACGCTCTCATTGATATTATGGCGCAGTCTCCCGTCTCTGACGGCAATTACCTAAATGTTCAGGGTTTGGAAATCTGCTTCCTCAAGCTGAAAGTGTGGAGGTCAAGTTATTGCTTGTTTTTTTTGTTTTTTTGGCTACCCCTCTTTGAATGTGTTCTCCCATTTCTTTTTTTAATGGTCTGTCGTGTCAAAATGCATTTCAGCATCTGTCCCTGTCTCGCAATCTTAACAGTGTCAAACAGAGAAATTAGAATGTGAACAAAACAGAACAGAAAACTCATAGTGTTGTGGAGGTTGGATACAGTGATAGTGTATCAATCATCAATCACTGTAATTGAAAGGGTTTTCTCATTTGTTTTATTTTTTTAATTGACAGGCAAGTTTCATTGATAATCTGTATAATGTCCACCTCAGAACTGCCTGTTTACCCTCACTTGTAATTAATAGTTCATAAAGTATTGGAAGTGGGAGCAGCATAGTGTAGCCCATTTAATTTGTTGATGTTGCCAACATATCCAGACTAAACTTTACCGGTAATTAAACCCTTGTGGGTTGCACTCTTAACAGAATGCTCTGTACATTTTGAAAGCATGTGTTGCTGTGTGTGTTTGTGTGTTCACTGTACATGCTTTTTACGAAAGTGATTATTTTACTTTTTTTCAGGGTTTGTCTGTGTTCAGAATTGATAAATAAATATATAATTTAACAATGGGCTCCCTCATAGCACATTTATGTTATTTGAATTCCGGCACAAATTAAGAAATACCACACTCATTTGTCTGTTTGCGTCGTACATCGTGACGGCTAATTAGCGAGACCCATAAAGGCCAGTGCATGTTAGCTTTGAAGAGAATGATCACTCTTTCTTTTCTTTCTCTCTCTCTATCTCTCTGTCTTTCTCATACCACACTCTGGAATGATTGTTCTGATTATTTATGGGAATGTTTGCTTCCTTCAGCTGCCTTTATTCTTGAGAGTTCATGTTTTTTTTTTCTCCCATCAGAAACTTTCTGTTGCCAGAATAACAATTTGTTTTCCAATTTTCCTTGACTTGAGTAAAATAAGTAGCATGAGCAATAAGTAGCATGAGCAACAACTAGCCCCATTAGACTAGACTGACATAGGATATGGCGTATGATTTTATTACATGTGAAGCCATGTCAGAATGCAGCACAAGAGTTTGTGTATTTGCCCCTCAATATTGTGATCCTCCTTTGCTTTGGTCTTGGTGTTGGTTGCGATGTATTCATTCTGAATACAGTTTATTTGTTATCGTTTTCTCATCATAGTACACTTGAGGACGCTGTCATTCTACTGTGTCTCTGTACTGTCCATGTGAATTCCTTAACTGGAAGACATCAGTGGTTATTGCCGACACATTCAACTTTTGCCAAGGAGGAAGATTTGACGGGCTGCACTGTTAAAACAGACTTTGTGTTTAATGAAGCTGACGCTTAGTTGAAATGTGAATGCCGGTGACAGTTCTAATTGGTAGATGTAACCACCAAATTGTCCTGACAACTCAATCTCTTTCTCTGTTCCTGTCTCTCTGTTTCTTTCTCTCTTGCTCCTGTGTGTTTTGTTCATCTGCGGGTCACTCTTCACAGATCAAACACAGAAGGGAATTTTTTTCGCTCTCTTTTTTTCCCCTGCAATACATTTTTCATCAGCTTGGGATCATGTCATAGCCCGAACAACAGTTCTCCATGCTTGCAAACATAGTCAGTGGGGTTGGTAAGGTTCTAACAGACTTGTGGTGTGTGACTAGTATATATCGCATTAGGTTTTGGTTTAAAAAAAAATAATAACAGGGATGCTAGGCTGTTTTTTTTTTTCTTCTTCTTCTTCTTCTTTTTTGTTTTCTTGTTGGGGAGTTTGCATGCTCTGTAAATTACAGGAGAAAAGCCAGACAGTGAAAAGCCTTTGATGAGAAGCCTATGCCTGAGTCCTCGTCATCTCCGAAGAAATCTTGAGGCGCCCCCGCACAAAGTGGGAGCGAGTGTTCTCAGAACTCGGCAAACAATGCGAGCGTTTTTCCAGCGCGAGTAAACAAGGCAAGCGACCAGCTCATGCGAGCGGATCATTAGAGAGGCAAACTGAATTGCATTATGGGTAAGAACCCACACCCATCCACCCCAGTCACACCATGCTCAGCATCCCTCTACTTCAGTCACCTCCGGCAGCCCATGACCCCTAATGGTCCCCGCACCGTAAACAAAAATCTATCGATCGGAAGCGTCGCACACTTTTAATTAAGTGTTTCTCTTTATCCCACTGTTGCTTGGAACTGATTCCTTCACGCTTTGAAAAGGAGCAAGGATGGCAGGTGGCTGTGCTTTTATCCCTGTGTGTGTGTGTGTGTGTGCATGTATGTGTGTATGTGTGTGTGTGTGTGTGTGTGTGTGTGTGTGTGTGTGGAGAGAGGGTTGTCAGGCACCACTGTCTAGGTGATATCAAATGCTTCTTTGAACCTGTGTCTATTAGCCATGTGTTCAAGGAAGCTCCGGCGTCCGAGACATTATACAGCGTTTAGTGTGCGACAGGACTCCAGGTAACGAGAGAGCGAGAGAGCGCTGGACTTGTGGGTCATTACTTATCGAGCTCCACTGCCATCAGTGGGACTCATTAGGCACAAAGCTGACATATGCCACAACCAGGAGGCAACTGAAGAGTAATTTACAAAGGCCCAGATCAGAGTAGCCATGTCAGACAGTCCATTTGTCTCTCTCTCTCTTTCTCTCTCTCTCTCTCTCTCCCTTTCTCTCACTCTCTCTCTCACTTCCTCTTCAGTCCCAGCCCATTGCCGGTGTTCTTGCGTTGGATGTTTGAAGCAGCCTCTCCGCTTTGCCCACAGTCACGAGAATAAATTGCTTTGTGCAGCTCTGCCCCTTTGCACCGCACAAGCACTAATCTTGCCACAATTTTTTAATCAACAGACTTTGATATCGATGATCAGAAGGCAATCGCCTCTTGAGGAGAGGAGCAAAAAAACAGTGAATGACTCCTGTTTCATGGATTCACTTTCACTTCAACCACCCCACCCCATCCCCCCCTCCACCACAACACACCACACCACCCTACCCACCTCTTGTCTCTGTCTATCTCTCTCTGTTTTTTTACCCTCCTTCCTCCACCCACCTCCATTCCCCCCATCAATTTCCACTCTGGCGTCTGCCTCTTTTATGCCTAATGCTTTTTAACTGCTGTCATAGGCAGCGAGGTCACCGTTCCGCCATGAGTCACCTCAATTATTACACAACAATTTCCACTGCGCCAACAGAAGGAGAAAGATAAGTTATGCTCCAAAAAGTCTCTTGTAACATCAATGGCCGGGGAAATGAAATACCTGTACAGTATATCAAATGAGGAGGAAGCGTTCGACACCCATTGCCACCACTTTCACATTTTTTTTTATATTATTTTTTATTTCTCCTATCTCTTTTTCTCTCTTTCTCTCTCTCTCTCTCCCTCTGTCTATCTCTCGCTTTTCTAATCCAAGTATTTTCTGCTTGACTGCATGGGCCACCATATATTAGCAAGATTTAGGGGCAGTTAGAAATGAAAGCTGTCTGCTATTGCTACTGTGTGCTGTATGCGGACTGACAATTTATCAGCTGCTGCGAAGCTTTGCATACTCTTCTGGGATGAATACGACCCAAGGTGGAGCCTAGACATGATTGAATTACAACTTCTGAGCGTGGAGAGCAAATGGCTCCCTGGCCACATCACCAAGCTGATTACATTTCAGCTCTATGATTGGTGTAGCAACACGTTTGAGCTGCCGAGACCTACACCACATCGAACCAGAAGCAGAGAAGCACAGGACCAAAGTCAAAGATCAAAAATCCTTTTTCACTACAGTTCTGTCAATAGCTCTGTCTAATGAACAAATTCATAATGAATCATTATACTCCGTACATTGAGCCATGATCTCCGCCAAGGATGTAGTGTTTTTTAGGTGGTGTTTGTTTTATTTGTCTGCAAGATTATGCTAAAACGGATAATGGATGTGTGTAACATTTGCCAAGGAAGCACCCATGAAATGTTGGAACTGATATGAATCACGGGGCAGATCCACAAATTATTTAGCATTTCATTTTTAACATTGCAAGATCTTGGTAGAGGTCTGTACTTCCCAAGTGCTCCTCTAGTTGCAGCGGTAGATGTGTAGCGAAGTCTGGCTCGATCTTGTACCGTCCTTAACAGAAGATGACCACAAAGGGCTCTAATAGTCCAAGAGCATTAGCTCAAAATTGAGTCAAACCCGGAACAAATTAGTAACAAGCTGAATTTTTCAGGATATGTTCAGAATACCTTTAGGAATAACATACTAAAAGTCCCCGTGAATCCCCCTTGTGCTTTCTGAGATATTCAAGATGGCATCCAAAATTGCCGCTATTACAGTAAGGAGGTAGCCTATGCTGTTGGAGGTGCAAACAAACGCTGCATTGCCATTGAGATAACATAGTAAAGAACCAAAAATCCGATTGTTTGTACCTCCAAATGGTCGGTGACGTACATTTGTGACACGAGTTTGTGTGAAAGAATAACAACCATTTTCAGAGCTGTGAATGCAAATAAAGATGTGTCCATTGATTATCAAAGGGTATGAATAATTTTAGACATACCATTTTTCATAAAAATTTTAAAAAGATGAAAATGCTTCTTTTACTGATTCCATGTTTCTACCACATTGTCTTGCAACCTTTTGGCATGTAGCAGTGACCTTTTCAGTCAGAACAAACACATTGGTCAAGAGAAAATCAACATGAATTTAATATTTGCCAGGGGTATGAATAATTTTGTTCTTAACTGTATACAGTATATGATGTTTTAACCATGTTGACCACGTTAACTAGTTGAACGACATTGAGTTGCATCTACTGGTAAAAGACGTTATGGATGCCTATTTTCTCTGTTTCTCGTCTGCTCTCGCTACTATTGTGGTAGATATCTAACCAGCTCGCCTAGATCCAGGAGCATCATTATATGCCTTTCAATGGCACCCTAATGGGATATTTCAAAAGAGGCACAAGGACATCTCCTGAGAGGGAGTAAATTAATCCGCTGAGCCTCGGCAGAGCGCTGAAGGGCAGGAGGTCTTCCTCTCCACCAGCCAGTGCCTTTCTCCTCGCCTTGAAGCACCCCATGCCTCGGATGGATCCGCTTCAGAATGGTTTGATCCAGACTGTTTAATCCCCACCCCCTCCCATACTCTCTCTCTCTCTCTCTCTCTCTCTCTCTCTCTCTCTCACTCACTCACTCTACACACACACACACACACCAAACACACACTCACACACACACACACACACCAAACACACACACTCACTCACTCACTTACACACACACACACACACACACACACTCACACACACACACACACACACACACACACTCACACACACACACACACACACACACACACACACACACACCAATACTGCTTTTTTACCCCATCCATCTTCCTCGTCAGACGACATGTGACTCGCGGAGATTGGACAGTAAAACCCCAAGGTGTGGATTCGTTAAGGGCCTGAGGTCTGGAGAATTCCGGCCGGCCCTTTGTTCATCCATGCCAAACATGTGGTGTGGAACATCGGATCCCCCGCCGAGTATTCCGTCGGCAGATGTGAGCGGATGTCCGGTGGAAGGCTTGGGCTAATGTATTTACTGGTCGTGTATACCAGGCTTGGCATGACCCCAGGTATTGGATTAGCATGGTAGAAAATGAGAGCAGTCCTATATGAAACTTCCTCCACAGCCTGAGCAGGAGGCCTCCTCCTCCTCGTCCTCCTCCTCCTCTCAGTCGCCCCTTAATTTCCAAAACGTCCAAATGCCCCATTGACTCAGGAACCTCTTTCATCACCTGGCTTAAGTGTACATTATGTCTGTGCCGTCCTGACGGAAGCCATTTGCTTAAATAAGTAGATGACAGAACAGGATTATAATACACGATATCGACGCTGACACTTTTGCAATTTATTCCCTCGACGGATGCAGTGTGATAGCCCACAGGCAGGGGGGTAGCGGGCGACGACGGCAATGGCGGTGTTATTTCTCACCTAATAAACATGCCGGATGCAGCTGGAGTTGTCTGTTGGTTGAATGCGCCGGGATATGGAAACGGCGGCACCACGGGGACAGGTCCGCCGCTGAACCGCGGTAAATGAGGTGCCATACTCGTCCCATAGGGTCCGACGGCACCGCATCCATCAGTCTGTCAGCCCGTGTCGCTTCCGCGTCACGCCTCCTGTGAAATGACCTGTCAGCCCGCGAAATTTATTTGTTCTTATCTCAGCGGCGAGACTGTAATACGGAGGACACAGGGACTTAAATCATCAGCGCAAAAAGGGGTCCGGAGTGGCTTACCTTGCACACCCACCCTTCCACGGACACGGCATGTAAATGAGGTCACCTAGTTTCATCCACCTTAACCTGGGTCTCTGTGAGTGTCTGTGTGTGTGCTGGTATGTATTTGGGGACACGTTGGGCTTTATTTTTGGCTTTTTTTTTTTCAAGAAACATGCAAGCGCAGCTAAATTAACTCAGGAGTGATTTACACCATATCTCAGTGTTATTATATTTTTGCTTCGAGTGAATGTCAAGGTGGATGTGAATATGTTTCATCACGCCTCGCTTCTTCAGAAATGTACTCGAAGCTTGGTGCAGCGCGACAAATTAGAGAAAGTTATTAACGAGGAACTTCATTGATTTTTGTGTGTGGAAGGATTGTTTCTTCCCATCAGTCAGCCGATGCAGAGCAACCTGTTAGTTCGGTTTATCTCGCATCAGCCCCCACTCAACAATTCTGCTCTCAAATTACTTTACAGTCCAACAGGCAAGTGTGAATAAAGCTCTGAATTAAAGCAGGGGGGGAATACACATACACACACACACACACACACACACACACACACACACACACTCTAACAGGCACTCTGTGTGCTCCCACTCTTTTAAATGGCGAGCACAAGTTTTCCCCCTGGCCATTTTTTCCGGTATTGATTAATAACAGTGCTTAAGGCTCTCCACGCCGGTGCTGGGCACTTGCCGGGCCCCTGGCGTTTGCCGGCCATTATCTCGTTCCCGAGAGAACGTATTGTGGTCTGGCCACATTTTTTATTTTTATTTTTTGTTCCGTGGGGCGCAGCATCGGAGGAGAGCCTAATCTATTCATCACGCTCTGGGATCCTACTCGACCGCTGTAGCCGTACGCTTATCGAGTCGTGGCAGGCCTGCCGTTGTTGGACGGAGGTGGCGGTGGTGGGATACGGATGGCAGGTGCTGAGGCCTCATGCCGATTCATACCTTTATTTACACGATGGCCTCTGGGACTGCCGCAAACTCGGTCTTTCCCTCTCTCTCTGTATCTCTCTCTCTCTTTCTTTCTTTCTCTCTCTCTCTCTCTCACACATTTTATTTATGTGTATTTTTTTTTTTTAGCTTTGCCCAGACGTGTCATGCAGTTCTGCCCATGCAACAAATTCAAATTTCAAGGGAGGGTGGGGGTGGTGTGTGGATGGGGGGGCCTATTGTGGTGGTGTGGGGAGGAAGAAAAAAGGCGCCAGCCCTGGCTCTTGGCGTCACACCGAGGGGGGAATTCATCTCTTGCCAGTGGAACTTATGGGCCATCTATATATTTCACTCTGAATTCATTGCTGCTAAAGTGTGTCGAGGCGCATGCCAGGAGCGCAGCGCGAATGTAATGCATTGTGCCGCATCCAATGATGCTCGAGCTGCCAAGACATTGTGCCACTGCCGCTGAAGACGAGGAGATTGTTCTGTAAAGTTGCATTAAGAGTTGGTAACTCTGTGAAAAATCGCTCCCCTTTCCCCGGTTTAAGCACCATGTGACAAGAGGAGGGATTTTTGGATTATGAATATCTTTGAGCCTGACGGCATCTCATTTGTGGTGAATTGTGAGCGGAGAGATATTTTGAAGTCTTAAGGAATAAGTCCATCTGTTTGATTCATTGTGTCACTCTCTCCACTCAGGCCCGGTGAGCCCCGGTAAATAAGCAATTGTGGCACAACATTCCAGCTCATAGCTCTTGTTGTGCTAATGCAGACATTGTATACGGCCTCAATGGTATGAGTAATTGTGGACGCGCGCGTAACGCGTCCGTTTTCTCAGTTGCCACTGAACAGCCGACGGTTTTGGGAAATAATAGAATGGCGTCTCCATTCTTTGCCGTTGCTTTCCACTCATTTGGCCCCTGCCGGCGTGATTTGTTTTCGTGTGCACGGCACACAGAGCTGGAGGAACTCTCCCACTTGCATGCCAAGCCAATGTTTCTATGGCAACGCAGCAGCACTCACAGCAGCGGCAGCAGCCGTTGCTCTTGGACTGGGAAGACATCAAGGATGCTCGGGTCCCAAAATAAAAACTAAACTCTCTTCCCCTCTCTAACACCCCTCCACCCAACCCAACAACCCCCACCCCCCCCCCATCCCAGATCCAAACCTCCTTCCAAAAAACCTTCTCTGAGGGTCAGCCTGTCTCAAGTGGTCATTACCCAATGTCCTTTTTTTGTGTATGTATTTTATTTTCCGTGCAAGTCAGCATCTTCAGAACTCGACTCCCAGTAGGTCACCCTGTGTGCCGTGTGCTGGCTGGACTAAACTGTCCTGAGTGTGTCACGGCAGGCAGCCCAGCACCACTCCGTAGTTCCGTCCAGCAGGAATGGCTCTGTCATTGATCTCCCCTGCCCAAAACCACCACCGCTGCCACCGCCACCGCCACCATGGTGCTCACCAGTGTGCCCTCCCGTCTGAGCCCTGGGCTGTCCGGCCGGAGCGCATGCTTAATTGACTCTTGGGCGAAATCCCGTCAATCTGGACAGAGGAAAAATGGTGGGTCTGCGGGGTCCTGTGGAGGGGAGACAAATCCCCCCAGAAATCAGTGACATGGGCCATTGATCTCGGCCAGTGAGAAAGTCAGAGCAGAGCTAGAGAGAGAGAAGAGAGAGATAGAAGAGTGGAGATCCTGCAGAGGTCTAGACCTCCACCTACCATGCAACAGAAACTGTGCTGTTGACTGCAATGGGACTCTGTTCTTGTTTGGTTTGTGGGTGCATAGCAGGTTCATTTAGTGTAATGTTCAGAGGAAAGCTCGACAGATACTGCTCTGAAAATGTGAATGATTCAAACACATCCCGTCACAGATTTGTATCCCTGTTTAGCACCTGCAATTGTGTATATAGTTTATGTTTTGACAGCCCCCCCCCTCTCTGTATGTGTGTTTGTGTATGTTTGTTCGTGTGTGTGTGTGTGTGTGTGTGTTGATGTGACTCTGTGTGTGTGCTTGTTCATTTGTGTGTGTGTGTGTGTGTGTGTGTGTGTGTGTGTGTGTGTGTGTGTGTGTGTGTGTGTGTTCATGTGTTCATGTTTGTCTATGTGTGTGTTCCTTTGTGTGTGTGTGTTGATGTAACTGTGTGCATGTGTATATGTTCATATGAATCTGTTTTTTTATTGTCTGTGTGTGTGTGTTTGTCCTATTTTTGTCCCTCATAGCTGGGAGGTTATGCGCTTCCTGCTGTCCAACCTACGCTGGTGGATGGATGAGTATCAGTTTGACGGCTTCAGGTTTGACGGCGTGACCTCCATGCTTTATCACCACCACGGCATTGGTGAGTCCCTTTTATCGCCGCCATAAGCTGTTATGCCCCACTGTAGCGTTAGCCTCATAACCTCAGCAAGTTTCAAGGATTTCTTTTTTTATGGGGACTTTTAATGCATTTCAGGATGGAAGGAGAGAGAGAGAGATAGAGAGACACAGAGAGAGAGAGCCATACTGAGAGCTTGAACAGCGTGAGCTTCTTGTAACAAAATTAGCTCATGTCAGTCATGCATAGAAATAATTATGTAAATTGCTTATGTATAGCTGGGGTGTCTAATAAAAGTTCGGGGAACACAGCAAGCTTTCAAGCAGGCAAGTAATTAACAAGCCGGTCAAATGCAGCTGCCTTAATTCTGCTTGACTTTTGACCAAAACGTCTTTGAATCTCTGTGTGTGTGTGTGTGTGTGTGTGTGTGTGTGTGTTTGTGTGTGCACACATGTGTGCATGTAATTGTTTGTATGTGTGTGTGTGTGTGTGTGTGAGTTTTGCTTGTTTCTGTGGCTGTATGAATGTGTGTCACGAATACATTATCTTGCAGGCACATATCTGTGTAAGAGGCCTCGTCGTGTCTGTTGGTGGGATTCCTGTTATTCTCCATAATTTTCACAGACGCTGTGTTTGTGTGTTTGTTTGTTCGTCTCATTTCCGTGCCGCAGGCGTGGGTTTCTCCGGGGACTACTCGGAGTACTTTGGTCTGCAGGTGGATGAGGACTCCCTGGTCTACCTGATGCTTGCCAACCATATGCTGCACACTCTCTTTGAGGACTGCATCACCATAGCGGAGGTAATCTCGTCTTTATCCAGGCAGAAATCCATCGCATTGTTTACGTCCGTCCCAGTCACGCATGTTCTGCTGCGATAGGAGCCAGAGCGGAGCTGGCCAGGTTCTGGGTCGGATTTGGGCCAGAGCTGGACTGGAACGTGGGACATATAGGCTGTGCATACAACGTACACGGTGTAGAACTCCTGCTCTCATACTCTTCATGAATAAACACACACACACACACACACACACACACACACACACACAAATACATACATACACACACACACACACACACACACACACACACACACACACACACACACACACAAACATACAGAGAGGGAGGGAGAGCACCTTCAAACTCCCTCTCCCACTGACATGCAGCAGATGTTTATTGTAGTAGGGATGGAGGGTAGTCTCTGCTTTTATGGTTATTTGTTTTTGAATGTGTTGTATTCAATGACTCTATGTGGGTCTATCTCTGTTTGTGCTCTCATATGAAGGAACACACACACACACACACACACACACACACACACACACACACACACACACACACACACACACACACACACACACACACACATACACACACACACACACACACAAACATACTCCAACTTACTTAGAATCCGACACACCCAAGCAAACTGCAGTGGTGACAACTATGGCTCCTAGTTGTACCACCGTAAAGGCGAATTAACCTCTACAGCCACACGCACACAATACATTCAATTACTCCAGCGTGACACTGTCTCCAACCATGATTAATGAAAGCACTTACTGTCCTCGTTACTATTTCCCTCCTAGCCTGGTAATTAATGAACAACATTCGGGCCTAATGGCATTTTGCTGTTGTTTGGATATGTGTTTCCTTAAATGGGATTTTTTTTTCCTGTCCTCCCTCTGTCTCTCTTTCTTTCTCTCTCTCTATGTCTCTCTCTCTTTCTTTTATTCCTGGCAGAACTGTATGACACACTATAGGTGGTGATGTCATTGACGCCCCACTTGTAAATACAGTGCAGGGGTTGGGGGGGTTCCTTGGCTCCTCTAGGGTTGGCGGTGCGTTCATTACACTGCCTCAGACCAAGGAGAGGCCAGGGTCACTTTGCCCTGAGTGAATGAATGCAGTCCTGTGCATTTGCAGCCCTTTGCCTGAGCCAGTGGGCATGTTTTGTTTTTCTATCCGAGCCAGCCTGCTCTTCAGGGAAAAACTACAGTGTGTTTATGCACTCTCAAGGGTCTGTGATCAGCGGCGTTGCTGGAGGTGTTTGATTGTATGAAGTATACATGAAGCTGTGATGCCTCCAGGATCACAGATATGCCCTCAAGAGGTGTGTGTAGTTTTATCTTTACTGAGACAAGAATGGAATGCAATCCTATTTTGATGTACTGTAAACACAAGTGGTTGCAGTCTCATAGTCAAAAGCATGAGCGGTATGTGGTAGCTCGTACACTAGACACAAAAAATGGAAATGTTAGTGGTTGCATTGACATGAGACATGGAGCTTGTGTGTGTGTGTGTGTGTGTGTGTGTGTGTGTGTGTGTGTGTGTGTGTGTGTGTGTGTGTGTGTGTGTGTGTGTGTGTGTGTGTGTGTTTATTCCCCTGGGAGCACTCAACTGTAACATTTCCCTTCTGGTGGCCAGGAGATTCTCCCAGTTGTAGCTGTCAAAACACACACACACACACACACACACACTGTGCACCTCTTTCTACTGCCCAAGATGATTGTCCTTGTGGCAGTGAAGAGATCTGGTCAAGTCGTTTAATAATAGAGGATCGAGCTGGATGGCCCCCGAGGTCAGCTCCAGCCAGTATGTGAGAAAGTCTGCTTCTACTGCTGCTGTGTGTGTGTGTGTGTGTGTGTGTGGGTGTGTGTGTGTTGAACCCTCAACTCTACCCTCTCCCTGGAGCAAGCGTCATCATCAGACACGACGGACAGCAAAAAGCGAGCGTGTGCGTGTGCATGTACTTTTGTGTGTGTGTGTGTGTGTGTGTTTGTGCGTGTTACTTATCTTATTAAATGTTGGTTGACTGTTCTCTCTCTAGGATGTGTCCGGGATGCCAGCCCTTTGCCGTCCGGTGACTGAGGGAGGCTGCGGGTTTGACTATCGTCTCGCCATGGCCATCCCAGACAAATGGATCCAGGTAGGCCCGCCCTTTCTTTTACCGTAATTTCACAGCTATTATCCACGGTTTACACATTGATTTTCTGTAGCCCTGTACTTAATACCCAGGGGCAGCATATGATTTCTTTTGCACCAGCCACATCCATAATACTACACTGCTCGTCTGCTTGAAAGCCCTTTTGTGCTCAGGCACAGTGACACTGGACATGGGCATGGATGATGTGGTACTTTTCACACGGCCATTCACATAAACATACACAGTTTCTGTCTCTTTCTCTTTCTCTTCCATTTCCTACATACATATGCCCAGTAATAAACACATTAAAGTGGTCATAGTTAGCATACTCTCCATACTTGCCATAATGAATTGGAATGAGGGTCGTAATGCAAAACTCAGTGAGTGAATTCATGGAGCGTGTTTTTTCAGCCTGTGTCTCCAAGCATGGTATCAGGCGTTCCCCAACTTTCTGTTTTGCCTGCTAACAAGCTGTCACCTTCTTTGCTTTGCTTTCTGACAGTTTCCTTTATAGCGGGTGGCTTCCTTAGATGGTTGTTATTGTCTTATTTGGCCCTAGCATGATTGTCTCACAAAGGAAAGAAAAAAGCAGATGTCTCTCTCTCTCTCTCTCTCTCTCTCTCTCTCTCTCTCTCTTTTCTCTCTCTCCTTTCCTTTCCTCCTCTCTCTCTCTCTCTCTCCCTCTCTTTCTCTCTCTCTTGCTTTGCTCAGCTCTCCTCTCCTCCCCTGCTCTAAACCCAGTGATGTCATGCATTAGTTCCACCTCTTGGTTCAGCAATTGAGGTAATTAGCCAATCCAGATGGCTGAAGTAAAATACAGTGGGGGGAGTTTGGACTAGCAGGACACGGGCTACTCTCCTCTGGCTTCAAAAATAAAATAAAAGTAATTAGTGGAGCAGCAGTGCACCTGGGCAAAGGGGCTGCACTGCAGTGACCCTTCCTGCTATTCCAGATGTGAGGTGCACACTAATCCGACTAAAGATCTCCGTTCATCCACTGACCCTCCAGCACCCTTCCACCCTCTCGGCTCCCCTCCTCATCCATGGCCCGGTGTGGTGAACTGTCAGGGAGGCGCCTGCTTGATCAATGGAGCACCTTCGAATCAGAGGCAAGCAGCGGGTCTAATAATGTGTAAGGGACCAGGGGGTGAGGTGTCCAATACCTGACAGTCCACTCAATCACCTTAAGCTGTGGAATGTTCTGGCAAATACCACCCCCTCCCTCCCATCCCCACCCCAAGAAAGAAAAAAACACATGTTCAGGCAGTAATTGTTGGCATGCCCATACTGAAGAGCTGTGTTCTCCACCGGGAGTGTGAGGGTTTGTACATACAGAGGCAGGGTGAGGCCTGCAATTGTGTGTGTGTGTGTGTGTGTGTGTGTGTGTGTGTGTGAGTGTGTGAGTGTGTGTTATGCGTGTGTGTGTGTGTGTGTGTGTGTGTGTGTTGTGAGTGTGCGTGTGTTTGTGTGTGTGTTTGTGTGTGCGTGTGTGTGTGTGTTTGTGTGTGTTTGCCAGAGAAGCTTGGGGTGTAAGCAAACGCTCAGAGATGCGCTTACCGCATGATGAATTCAGAAGCCACAGGGGGCCACTGCAAAGGAATGCTCACAGCCACCCTCCTCCTCTCGGCCCAGCAATCTGTCTGCTTACATAGGTGTAACATTTACCACAAAAAAGAAAAGAAAAATTAATAACTTTTTCACTTTTTTTATTTTTCCTTGGAGTATATCAGACCACCTTTGTTTCCAGGAGCTTTAAAGATTTTCTGTTCATCTTTGTAAGCAGAAATTTAAAACATCGCACAGTGCAGTCGTCGCTAGTGTTGAATTAGGTAGGTGTGCTTCATTTAGCCGATGTATTGATCTGTCTTTTGATGGTTACACAGGGGCTTTTTTGCAGTTAGTATTCAATGGAGCATGCTTCATTAGAAGTGTTCTGTGGGTATTTTCTTTAATCATTTTGTATTTTCAGAGTTTCACTTCAAACAGTCTCGCACTGCTCGGCTGTTAATGTGCCTATGCATATTCATGGAGGAAAAAAAGAACGATCCAGCCTGCTTTTCAAAAGCTGTGAGAAAACACACACACACACACACACACACACACACACACTTTCATGGCCAGACTATGTTATTCTTTCCCAGATAACCGTTTCCTGCTTTTTAAATTAAGCAGTTAAACTTTTTTCATATTTCTTTCAGGGAACTTGCCACCACCAACAACTACTTTTCACATTGTTTTGTAGTGTCAGGGCACTGTGAAGTTTCTAGAAGACTAAATCTGCAGTGGTAGTGAGTTGGCAAAGAACGGGGTGCTGTCCTTCAGTACCATATGTGTTTTAATGAGGAGAAATTGTGCCCTATGCCGCTCAGATGCTATACTTAACAAAAGCCACAGTGAAATGCTTTCTCTCTCTCTCTCTCTCTCTCTCTCTCTCTTTCTCTTTCTCTCTCTCTCTTTCTTCCTTTTCCTCTCTCTCTCTGCCTTTCTCTTTATCTGTCTATCTATCTATCTATCTATCTATCTTTCTATCTATCTCTCTATATCTTACTTTATACCATAGCTTTTACCATATAGAAGCATATGCAGAAAAGCACGTCATATGTTATTGTACACACCCTCTTTTTCTCCGACCCCCTCCTGTTCTGTTCTTTTCTTCTCTCCGCTCCCTCTCAGCCTCACGCCTGCCCACCATTTCTAAATGTACCAAATGTGAAGAGGCCATGTAATGGGTTAGTATTTAACTGGGCAGCAATTGAATTAATGGAACAGTCCATTTTTTTTTTGTTCTTTTATTTATTTTATTTTTTATTTTCCCCGAGCTCTCCCGTTCCGAACCTTCTCCCATCTACATTTAAGTGCTTCTTGCCAGGATTAGTAATTATGAGCATCTATAATGGGCTACCTGAATTAGCCCCAGGTCTTGCTGTAAAAAGGGACTAATACTACTTTACGAGCCTTTCCCCTCTACTTTTTTCACTTTTCCCTATAAGCCAAAGGCCACTTTTCCTCATGTTCATTTATCCAGCCGCTTTTTGCCATGTTCATTAATCTGAGGCCATACCAGTGAAATTCTTTTTTTTTAATCACCATTCCTCAATGATGCAAAGATCTCTTCTTTGTTGTTTGAAAGTATTTTTTATACATTTTCAAAAATTTGGTACTGTTGCAGTACTTTTGGTGAACTGTACCTGTACTCTTGCAGTTCCTTGGAGGTGCAATTCTAGTTTTTTTTATGCTTTTCTGTTCACATCGCAGTATGCACTAACTTTTCGTTTCCTATAGCGCTGTAAATTATGGATGAAAGTCGGGCTATGTGTGCCAACTTTAGTGTTGTCATTTGCATATGCTGGTCCAAGGTCAAAACTCTGTGCGTTTGATTTCCTATGGATTGAGAGAGGGAGAGAGACAAAGAGAGAAAAAGAGAGGGGAGTGTGTGCAGAGTAAGACTAGAGCAAAGAAAAGATAAAGAGAGAGAGAGAGAGAGAGAGAGAGGCAATGCTGAGGGAATGAGAGAGAGGACCAGGGAGAGAGGGAGATGCAGGCCAGTGTGTAAGCCCTAGCCCTGACCTTTCTCCTCCCCTCCTGGAGCATTCTGGAAGTCTAGGTCAGTCCGACACTCTCCTGACCCCACAGCTCGACACCGACCTGGAAGTGTGTTTGTGCAGCTCCATTCGCATTGATTTCTTGTTCCCCTCCTCTCTCTCCACCCACAAGCCTGCAATTTTCACCTGGGTGGCCACATACATTCAGCTCCTCCACAAAGACGAACTCCAGAGCTTCTTCGTGTGTGTGTGTGTGTGTGTGTGTGTGTGTGTGTGTGTGTGTGTGTGTGGTGTGGACCCACGCCTAAACTGCTGTGTGCACAGTATTTTCAAAGTCTCACTGATGTGCATGTTTATAAAGTCTCAACACAGTTTGTAATGCTTTCCCTGATTATAAATGATGGATGCGGAGCAGAATTCTAAATAGATAATATGTACTATTTGCAATGGACTATTGCACTTATTTTGACGTTGTTTCATCAGTATAACTTAGTAATGGCTAAAAGCATGCCCATGCTTAGTTCTTTTCAAATACAAAACTGCACTGAATAGACAAACATGTATAATGTAATTTCGTTACACTGCACCATTGTACCATTTCTTTTCTTGAAAAAAGGAATTGACTACACTTCTCACCATCACCCTTTTATATTATAAGAGAAAAAGATGCTGCAGCGGTGGCCTTTTGTGCTGTGGTCACTCAGAGTGTTTTTGTATGTGTGTGTGTTTGTGTGTGTGTGCATGTGCGTATGTGTGTGTGTGCGCTGCTCTCATCCCTCACGCTGGGAAACCTCCGTGCATCGTTAATCAACCCCGCCTGCCCAGTCGGACACTGCCAGCCCCTACCTTGTGCCGGCCGCACCGGGCTCTGTGCGCAGGGCGGATCCGCAGACTTTGCCCGAGCTGACCCTCCCGCTTTGGCCTCGCTTCACTGGTCAAGCGTCTCGCCAATCGAACCACCCCCCAATCACCCCTCACCCCCTCTGGTGCCCAGGATGTGTCTGCTGCACTCTCTGCCTGCCTTTCCGGCACATTCCACCAGAGAACGGGTTCTGGTCTGGCAGCCCTTTGTTTGTTTGTTTGTTTGTTTGTTTGTTTGTTTGTTTGTTTGTTTGTGTGTGTTTGTATTTGTCTGTTTGGAGGTGGTGTTGCTCTGTTTGTATGGGGGCTTTTTGCATTCATTTTTCACAGAACACCGCTTCGGATGCAATATGTGTTTGATTCTGTTACAGTATCCTTGTCAAGTTTTAGACAAGCAGAAATTTGTTGGGTTTGACATTTCAAATCGTAGTCTGTTTATTCAGGGGTGGCATAACTTGAACTTGTGTGGTGGACCGTAATGCTTGCCATGCTGTGAGGCCATCTAGGGATATGTGAGTGTGTGTATGTGTGTGGTTGTGTTTATTTGTGTGTGTGTTTGTGTGTGTACGAGGGTGGTCGTTTTTTTTTCTTCACTGGATGGCACAGCCTCCACACAGCTTGTCAAATGGTGAGCTGGCCGTCCATTACGCCAAACTCCCTGGACTGGGCTGCTCTCGGCTTCTGATGCCACCCCCCCCCCACACACACACACCCCCACACACACACACACACACACACACACACACATACACACACACACACACACACACACACACACACTTCTCCCATCTGTTTAAAAGTCCTCATGTCAAGTACTGTTAGAGCTGCAAGAATATGGTCAGAGACGACCGCCAGCAGAGGGCTGAGGACAGGCGCGGAAAGTGACCTCCTGATCAGCCGTCTAGCCTGTAAGCTGGGGGTTTTGACGTCTTGTCACTTTAGAGCGGTAGAGGAAGGGCCGTTTTCTTCAGTCCCTTCTGTTTCTGTGGCTCTGGTCTCCCCTGTGGCGGGCCACTGCTAGTGCATGTTGATGTGGATGTGGATTTAATTCCACTGCCCTTGACTTAACGTGACTGATTACTATGAGTTGTTTGTCGTCTGTGTGTGTACATGGACAATCCCTGTGTGTGTGTGTGTGTGTGTGTGTGTGTGTGTGTGTGTGTGTGTGTGTGTGTGTGTGTGTGTGTGTGTGTGTATGTGTGTGTGTGTGTGTGTGTGTGTGTGTGTGTGTGTGTGTGTGTGTGTGTGTGTGTGTGTGTGTGTGTGTGTGTGCGTGTGTGTGTGTGTATGTGTGTGTTTAGCCACAGTTTGTGTGTGTGCGTGAAAAATGAAGATGCATGTGTAACAAGGCAGGCAGATAAGGATGTGGTAACAAGGCAGGCAGATAAGGAGTGCGGCGCAAGTTTGCGTGATTGTATCTTATTACGCCCATAAAGCGTTGTCACTCCAAATGGATAACGGCAGCCAGGCCCTCTAATTTAGCACGGGGCCCTAGCCTGCAGCCAGCCCAGATTGAAATGTAATGGAAACAATTAAAGGCTCTGAAGGCAACAAGGCCTCGCCACCATCTCCACAAAGGACAAAGGGGGAGGAATCAGCGGGACTCTCACACTCCCTCCACACACAGCTCACTCGCTCAGCCACACACACACACACACACACACACACACACACACACACACACACACACACACATTCTATTGTGGGACTCTCACACTCCCTCCACACACAGCTCACTCCACACATACAGCCCACTCACTCAGCCACACACATACACACACACACACACACACACACACACACACACACACACACACACACACACACTGTGTGATGCACATTCACACACACACACACACACACACACAAACACACATGTGATGTTTTTTTTTAGCACATTTTTCTCTCTCTCTCTCAGGCACAGCACTAACAGCTCTTCAGTCATTACAAACACACACACACACACACACACACACACACACACACACACACACACACACACACACACACACACACACACAGTCAACTCAAATTCATAGATATTTCTTCAACAACATTTGATGGAGAGATATGATGTTGGCATATTCTTGAACAAAATATTTTTTTTAACACCAGTTTTTTTTTACTCTCTAGAGCAGAGCACTAATAGCTGTTAGTCATTCATTTACAGTCCTACAGTGTCTTTGCATTCAGGAATTTATCGCATAGTGAAGAGCTTGAAACAAATCCTTGAGTAAAAGACTGATGCAAATTCGGTAAAAGCACACGATGTTATTCCGTAAGCACCACGATGTTAGTCCATAAGCACCACGATGTTAGTCCATAAGCACCAAGTTTAGATCACATGACTCATCACATCCAGACTTTAACAAGGCCGAACATTCACGTTATCTCCAGACTGCCAGTGAGTGTAAAGAACTTTGTTGGCGTTGCATGCATCGGTTGTGAAGGTTGTGAAATGCCCTTGGACATTTTCAGCCAGTTGGAAATTGGACTAATTTTATTTTTAATTTTAATTTATTTTATTTATTAATTTGTTTGTTGTCTGTCTTGTATGTCTTGGTGTCAGATGCGCTGGCGACTCTGCCCGCTCGATCCGGCATCTTTTCGCGTTTGTTATTTCTTAAATGTAGTTCTATGTCTTGGTGTCGCGAGTGCTCTGGCAACTCGCAGCTCAATCCACTATTGTCTTTGTTAGTCTATATGTCAATGGCAATGTCTTAGCCTATATGTGGAGCGCTTTGGGTTGCACTCTGTGCACGTTAAATGCGCTATACAAATAAAACTGACTTGACTTGACTTGACATGCTGTGGCGCTAACTGGACAAGGGAATCCCTTCTGTCAACTTAGAGACTTATCACAGTCAGGAGATTTAAGTACTAATTTGATATTAGTTAGTTAGTTAAATCCATATGTCCCATCAGTCTAATGCCTAGCATTTTACATTGCGTTGATAAAGTTTATTTTATTACATGCGCTAAGTGTGGTAGTGCTTGCTTGCTGCACTAATATCATAATATCATTAGTGTTCCGTAATTAGTATTGTTAATGATGATAATGATTAAAATGGCTTAACTCAGAATATGTTTTTAGTGAGTAGTTGCCAGATTGCCCCCCCCTCCCTGCTCCCTTTAGCCATGTGTGCTCTGCAGGCTATTTTGTTACCTGAAACATGGCAACGTTTATCCCTCCTCATTTTGGGGTTTAATTGCCCTCCGAAGGGCTTCGGAGCTGTGTGCTGTGTGTTGATGGAGCCCTCCGTCAGACGCATAATAAGAGGATGTGTGTGTATGTGTGTGTGTGAGAGTGTGTGTTTGTGTGTGTGTGTGTGTGTGTGTGTGTGTGTGTGCGTGTGTTGGGGGTATTGGAGGGGGGCATCGAATGACAAAAAGATGAAGGATGTTTTTTGCAGTACTAATGCCCGAGGCTGACAACCCGTTAAGGGCACCAAGTTCATCCATCTCCATAAGTTAGAAAAAAACTAGTGTGGG
Organism: Alosa alosa; assembly: GCF_017589495.1. NCBI lineage: Eukaryota > Metazoa > Chordata > Actinopteri > Clupeiformes > Clupeidae > Alosa > Alosa alosa. The sequence goes on along the minus strand of NC_063203.1, from coordinate 12,679,270 downwards.
GAAATATTGAGATGCGTGTGGGGGTTTAAGCTAAAGTGTCTGCAGGAGTTAGCCAGCATTCAGGTGTTGGCACATGTCAGTCAGTATGCCTATGCCATGTGATGGCACATGCCTGAATGCGATGGAATCACATATGTCTTTATGCAAAGTGATGGCATATGCCTATATGCAATGAAATGGCATACAGTTTTATGCAGAGTGATAGAGTATGCCTGTATGGCAACCTAATGGCATCTGCCCATATATAAAGTGATGGTGTATGGGTGTGCTGTGTGGCAGATTGTACGGAAACTGGAAGAGTCAGGCAGTGATGGGGGTTGGCAGTGACATTCTCCCCTGAGATATTCTCTGTGTTTTCTCTGTGTGGATTCTCAGTCTTCCTCTCTTTTTCTCATTCTGTCGTTCTCTCTCTCTCTCTGTCTCTCATTCTCTTGCTCTCCATTTCTCTCTGTCTCCCCCATTGTGTGGAAGGAGCGGGAGCTCGGTGAAGCCGTCCGGCTCCTGTGTTCCGCTAGACGATTCCTCTCCCTCAGGTGCAAGCTCTTCACTCACCGCCTAATTATCACGCTCGCCTCGCCACTCTACGCTTGCCCCCCACACACACACACACACACACACACACACACACAACCACCACATCACACTCTCACTCTCTCTCTCGCTTCCTCTCATTTCAACTCACTGTTGCCTCTCTGCTTCCCTCCCTCTCTCTATCCCCATATCTTTCCTTCCTTCCTCCCTCTCCCTCCATCCTTCCCTCCCTCCCTCTCTCTCTCTCTCCCCCTCCTGTCCTCTGGGTTGCCGGTGCGAGTGCGTGCGTGAGAGCGTGTTGATGACTGCTGGCGAGAGGCTAGTTTGCTCTGATGAAGTGGGCCATCAGTGCCACCCTCACACACACACACACACACACACACACACTCACACTCTCCGCTCTCAGGAGAGACACAGGAAGGGCTCGGGGCACAGCAGGGGTTTGGGACTGGACAAGGACACACTGCACCTCGCGGCCCACACACCATGCACTACTGCCAACGTTTGATTGCATCTACATCACCCCCTCCACCCCCCCATACACACACACACACGCATTTAAGTACCAGTTATCCTCAACGTGTTTTGCAGTGTTGCGATAAACAGGTTTTTATTTTTTGGTTTGTTGTCACATCTTTGTGGTTAATTATATATCGCGTTCCACAATTACGTTATGCGGCTTCATCTGATTGTGTGTTGCATAACTATACTGTTTACGTAAACACAATGGAGGCATGTCTGTGAATGTTTGAGTGTATTTTGATTTATTTATTTTCGTTGATTTTGCAGAGAAATTGATTAAAAATGTTCATATGGGCCGTTTGGCTCTCTACTTTCTGCTCCTCAAACACAAACGAGTTTGCGTGAGGGTGGTGGCCCGGTCTGACTCACCCGACACCTACAGTGAAGCACTCGTAGTCAGCACTTTCTGATTGTCGTCTTCACTTACACAGAAAGACAGAGTAGGGTGGAAGTAATGGGGGGGGGGGGTTGATAGATAGATAGAGAGAGAGAAAGAGGGAGGGGTGAGGATACAGCAAAAGAGTTGGGGAGGGAGATGGACAGGGCGGAGGCGGCCGAAGGCTGTTGGATGATTGAGACGGACAAAGATGGCATTCATTAACTGGCACATGGCACTTCGTTGTGGCCGTATTGATAGTGGCCCCTCCCATCCCCCTCCCCTCTTTGCCATTGATTGCCATGCCATCAAGTAATAGATAGGATCCCCTACCTGTCAGTCAGATGCCATCCGCAATCTCACCCTGCAGTCTTCCAATCTGTCACAGTGAAGGGCTTACCAGCCTCCTGTCAATCACGCTAGCTGCACATCTCATGCATTGTGGGCCCAGGGGGGGCATTGGTGGGATGGGGGGTGGCGTGGGTGTCGGGGGTTGGGGGGGGGGGGGTTGCAGATTGTATCCTAGTAACCAGGTCTTTTAGTTTGAGTGACTGCTGGATTCATAAGATGTGCCGCATGTTTATGAGAGGCCTTAGCCACACGGTTATTATGGCAAGTAAACAATGTGGTTATTCTCCAAGGAGAGGTGTGTGTGTGTGTGTGTGTGTGTGTGTGTGTGTGTGTGTGTGTGTGTGTGTGTGTGTGTGTGAGTGAGAGTATGTACGGGTGTGTGTTTCTGTTTTGAGCTTTGGAGATCCAAACATTTATTTATTTATTCCTTTGGAATTACTGGAATATAAATGTTGTCGAGGCATCTGAATGCATGGGAGAAATCCGGTGGGGTTTCTGTTGGTCTTGGATGCAGATGTTTGTTCTTGCCATCTCCCAAGAGAGTGTGTCTGTGTTCGTGTGTGGAACATGGTTCTCTCTGTTGACCAAAGGTGAGTTGTGTGGGCAGGTTGGTGTGTGTGTGTGTGTGTGTGCGTGTGTGCGTGTGTGTGTGTGTGTATATGAGAGTGTGTCTTTACTGGCTTGTAGCGGCGTGTAAGTAGCTGAGGAACGCTCCTGGTTGTTGGCTCAGGTGTGGGCGGAAAGAGCACAGAGGATATTGATTGAAATGGAGGGATGTTTTTTTGTGATTATTATCTCTTTTCTTCATCTCTTAGTGGAGGAATAGGCTTCACTTACAGTAGCCATGGTTACTCTATGCACCCTCTGCACACCACTTTCTTAACATTGACTCTCTCACCTCATTATTGGAGAGAAATTAAGAGTGAAATTTAACCTCGGCTGTAACTGTTTTGATTTGTTTTAGTTTCAGTGAACTTGTTTTGGCTGCCGATTTTGTGCCAATTTGGTGAAGGACAAATACCTTGTCTAGTACCTATTTTTCTGGTAGAACATTTTAAAACACAACAGTGAAACCCCAGCTGCAGCCGTGGCCTACTGGTTAGAGGTTCAGGCTTGTAACCGAAGGGTTGCCGGTTCGATCCCCGACCATTAGGAAAAATGTGGGAGGGGGAAGTGGTTGAGCACTGCTCTCCCATGCCCACATCCATGGCTGAAGTGCCCTTGAGCAAGGCACCTAACCCCTCACTACTCCCCGAGTGCCGCTGTAGCAAGGCAGCTCACTGCTCGGGGTTAGTGTGTGCTTCACCTCACTGTGTGCTCTGTGTGTTCCCTAATTCATGGATGGGATAAATGCAGAGACCAATTTCCTTGTATACGGAAGTATACAGTACTTACAGGCCTATAAACCAGATTTACATTACACATGGCAGTTTTGTCCGAGGGCTGTGTGTTGACAGAACAACTACTTCCAATGTGTGATTTGCTTTATGTGTAGTATTCTATGTATGCTGTGTGATTTGTCATCTGATATCCAGGTTAAAGTGTAATATGTGTGTAATATGTGTGCAGGTCAGTTTAATTCCATGAGACTCATAACCTCATGACTCATAACCTTAAGGTGATTTTATTTTATTTTCACATCATGTCTCACCATCAAGTTATTTTTTATCTTTATTTGGAAAAGCGCAATGTCTTTTTGTCCAGTCATCAGCCGGCAGGTATTTTCACAGAACAGGTGATTGACGTAGGCCTATATTCTTTGCTACAGAAGACGTGCCATTATTTCCTTCCCCTTTCCACTACTCCTCTGTGATACTGACCTTGGAATATATTAGCATTGAATAAAGGATGATTGATGCTAAACTGTGCCCGAGGAAGTCTGTATATAAAGAAAATGAGACCTGTGGTGATTCCAGGGGTGGAGAAACACCTGCAGGGGGTTCTGACAGAAGGATGGAACGTGATGCCAAGAACCGCGCACATGCTTGGAATACCATCATGAGGCTCATGGGCAAATGGGCGCCCTCCAAGTTCTTCAGGTTAAACACGAATGAACGACAGAGCAGGGGGAGGAAGAAAAAGAGGAACAAGAAAATGGCTTCAGTGTTTTTGAAAGCTATTTGCTCTCTCTCCTCCCCCTCTCTCTCTCTCTCTCTCTCTCTCTCTCTCTCTCTCTCTCTCTCTCTCTCTCTCTCTCTCTCTTTCTCTCTCTTTCCCTCTTTCTCAGATCATCAAAGAGTACAAGGACGAGGACTGGGACATGGGCAACATTGTGTACACACTGACCAATCGGCGGTACAGCGAGAAGTGCATAGCGTATGCGGAGAGCCACGACCAGGTACGGCGAGCGCGACCCCCATTTCACAGCCTCACAGGAGAGGAGCAAATGTAATCAATGAGTCATTTGGAATGGAAATTGGTGTCACTGCAGGTTAGGGAACACGTGGCAGAGTGAAATTAGAAATTAGCACATCCAGCGTTTGTTTGTATACATTCCACGAGATGAGGGAGTTGGAGTAAAAAAGAGTGTGTGTGTGTGTGTGTGTGTGTGTGTCGCAGGTGTGGGGGGTGCACACCGGTGTGTTTGTCTACTTGAGTAATGATTACCGCCACAGGTTATTCCTCGACTTGAGTGAATTCAGCGAGGAAGTGATTTCCTCTCCAGCTCTACCTCTCCCTTTTCCCCAGCCTGTCTCTTTCTCTTTCTCCCTCCCTCCATCCCTTCTCTCTCTCTCTCTCTCTCTCTCTCTTTCTCCCTCCCTCCATCCCTCTCTCTCTCTCTCTCTCTCTTTCTCCCTCCCTCCATCCCTCTCTCTCCCTCCCCTCCCTCCTCTATCTCTTAGGAAGTCAGTAAAAGTGCACAGAGCCACGTGTAGTCCAGCGGGTGCGGTGATTAATGCAAAGTGCCTCTTGATGAAAATGACCTTGTTTCAACCCCACCCCCGGCCTCCCCTTCACTTCCACCCCCACCTTCCCCGTCTCTACACCCTCCACGTCCACCAACCCAACCCCCCCACCTTGTCTCTTCTCTCCTGTCAACCAACCCCCCCCCCCCCCCCCTGCTGAGGTAGGCCCTGGTCGGGGACAAGACCTTGGCGTTCTGGCTGATGGACAAGGAGATGTACACCAACATGAGCTCCTTCGTTCCCATGACGCCCGTTATTGACCGCGGCATACAGCTCCACAAGATGATGCGGCTGATAACGCATGTGCTCGGTGGTGAAGGCTACCTCAACTTCATAGGTGAGTGTGGAGGGATCACCGCCATGTTATCTGATACTCGTCTCTATAAACTGGAAAGACTTAACTGTATCACAAGCCGTTTGTTTTCTCCTCGCTGCGTGCTCAGGCTTACCGATCTATAAAAATTCTATTATTTGCTGTGGTTGTAAGATGATGTTTCCTCCAACAGTTTTGCACTCTGATTAAATGCAAGTGTGAATTTATAAGTCGCAGACATGCAAGTGTGGTTTTGTCATGCAGCGTTTAATCTGGTTCTTGCCTTTACCAAATAATGAGATTCTTTCTTTTATCCATAACTTCACAACCTAATGGATGACACGATGCGACTGAAATCGATCAATATTCCGCATTCAAAGGTCAGAACACACTGTACACTAATAGGTTTCATAACAAAGGTGACATGGTGTTGTTTATCATGTTATATTAGATATGTTTTCTTTAATGAAAACTGTCCAGATAAACCTTTGCTTAATGAAAACTGTCCAAGTGAACCTTGAGGTTAACGGATACAGTGTCATCCAAGGCGATCACACAGGAGGATACAACGGCGTATAATTGCCATGTCATGTGCTGACCTGTGTGTTATACAGTGCTGCGTTGCACGACATAATCACTTTTTGTGTGATGTGATCCCCATCACCCTTGTCTATATGACAGCCCATTAGCAACTCTCGTAAGAGTTGCTAATGGGATGTTCTGGCTTCCCAGCGATGGCAGCCATTTTAAATTTTTAAACAGGCAAACTCATAAACATCTCCATCAGTCACAGCGGGTAAAGTGGAGTCATTCCTTGTCCCGCCTGGCCTGCCTTAGCATCGCAGCCAGCGCGGAGTGCTGCCGACCTCCAATCGATGGATGTGTGCTGGTGAGGCCGTTAACCCTTTGGTCTTGTCTTTCTGATTAAAAATAGATGATGCCCATGACCTGTGTTAGACCTGTAGAAACATGCCATCATCACACACACACACACCCACACACACACAGAGAGGCAGTCACAGTACAGTAACCTGCCTTTAAACAGTGTTCTAGCCCCACCTGGTGACTGGGTGTGCAGGTCATAGGGAACAGAGGTGCAGGTTCAGGTGGCTTCTACTGATCCACAGCGTGGGGCGTTCAGCTTCCTCCCTCCTCCTGATTAGCTGAACACCCTGATTAATCTGGTCTGGGATTAGGGGATGTGGTATGAGTTAGTGTAAGTGTGTATCTAAAATGTATGTACTGGCAACTCATAAACAGACAGGGAGATTCAGCACTAGTAATATTCTCTACCCATATGCCCAATGTACTAGATATCATTTGGATAGCCTTAGCTTTTATAGATAGGTTTGTATCAACAATCTATGAAAAATACCAGGTTTTGAGGCCATTTTGTTTTTTGCCGCTCCTCTCCTTTTCTTTTCTTCTCTCCTCTCTTCAATTTTTCCCTCAGGTGACCTTTACGCGGTCTGTCTCCGAGTGGTTGTCCTCTGCTGAAATCAGAGGGAATATGAGTACAGATGAACGGTCGGGTTGTTCCTCTCTTCTGCTTCTAACGCTCAGTCGATAGACCTTGAATTCGACGAGAGAGACCTGTTTCAGCTCACTCTTGAACATGCCGGAGCGAGACAGGCTCAGCCTCTGCTTTCTTTCTCCGAGAAACCTTCTATTGAGTTTGAAAGGGCTCTGACTTTTCAAAGCTTGTTTTGCTCTCCAAAAGTCAACCAGCAACGAGACATTGTTAAATCAGATTAGCGTTTATTGTCAATCTCTTTCACAAAAAAAAGAGAAGAACGGCTTGTAAAGGAGGCCGACCGGGAGACAGGCAGTCAACAACATTAATGGAAATGCCAAAGCCCGCCCTCTCCTCACAAAAGAGGGACAAGGAGGAGAAGTTTGGTAAATATGAAATGACATGTTGTGTCAATGGATCAATGGCTGTGGAGTCATTTAGCGGTGCTGAGCAAGAACAAATTGTTTGAGCAAGCAAATCAATTCGATCTGCTGGGCCCCAAAGAGGGCATGTCTGTTTACTCTCGGCCAATAGATGCTAAAAGGACACAGAGAGAATGCATACTTGTGATGCAGAGTGACACACACACACACACACACACACACACACACACACACACACACACACACACACACACACACACATGCACACGCGTTCACACACACACACACAGAGAGAGACACACAGACACTGTGAAGCTTTTCCCGGGTGTCATTGGCATTAAAACGCAGCGCAACGAAGTGCCCATGAAACGCTTCAGTGACTTTATCATTTGAGCCTCCGCTGGAAATAGAGAGTCCGTGAATGGACAGGACTTTTTTTATGTTAAAACCCGACCTTCAGAATGCGGTGAAAACTTTTAGATGACCTTGCATGAGCAGGTGGTTTGTAGCCATTTCCCCCCCTCTCTCTGTCCTTCACAGTAATTGAAAAAAAAGAAAGTCAGACATACACTCAACTAAGGGAAAGGGCGGAGGGCGTACTCTGTGGTACCCACCTACGGGGAATAAGCACTGACAGAAAGCGATTTGACTGCAACGTTTAATTGGACCAAAATCACCCACTTTTCCGTAATGAACCTACTCACTCTCCCCATTTTAACAATGTCTGTCCTTTTTCCCGGCCTCTGTGTTCAGTGACTCTGATTAGAGGCATATTTTCCCTGACATGATATGATTAAGTGGGACCTTTTTCGTGGCATTTATGATGATAAAAATGTGATTCTCTGATCACTGTCTGATACTCCCATTTAAAAACATGGCAATATGTTTAATCATTCCCAATCTGAATTGCCTTTTTAAATTTGATTCGTGCCAATCCCTGATGGTGTGTCGAGGCTTCATTTAAATGCATTTAAAACCACCCTTAGCTCTACCTGCTGTTGATTGCCTGAAGAAAGGATGGTGTCCTGGATCCAATAGTTATCTGGCACAAGATTTGAGATCTTTTTATCTCAACATGAAAAACTAGCACTGTAATATGTAGGGGTGATTTGTGTAGTATTTATTTTAATTAATGAAAATTAAAATAGGAATAGTTGGTCATACAATAAAATGTAATGCTAATGAAACTAAATGAAAAGTTAATTTGCTTTAGAAAGACCATGTCTGGAATGTTATTAGACCCATTAACAGAGACACATCAATAACTCTGTTAATACCATGTTAATACCCTGTTAATACCATGAATGTCACTTTTAATAACATGCTCAAGCAAGTGGCACAATACACATCCATTCTTTATACAAAACAATTTGGGTTTGGCTCTTTCTCCATAGCATGCAGATTTGTCCAACACCCCTTGGAAATCAGGGGCAAGATTTGAAGAAAAACAGAAGCTTCAATTTTGCCTTTTGTATGTGCATGGAATGATTGATATGAAAAAGTCTTAAATCCAAATTCATTACTCTATGCTGTTCATCACAAGTATACCCAATTACCTATGTCATTGCCCACTGTAGATTTTGCACAGCCACGTGGACAACCAGTTCCTAGCTGTTGAAAGAAAACTCCAAAACTCTTTTGATTTGATTGCTCTATTGCTGTCCCAATCTAATATGTGAAAGATTGCCTTGTGAGATTGCCACAAAGGTGACTCACGGAAAGTAATGTGTTTTTCAGCGATGTTATGTTTTTGCGAGAACTTCAGAAAAGTTTGGTTGAAGTCATAATAGCAACTATAATTACCATCTAAAACATCTTTGTATTTCTTCTAGCTTTGTTTTTTTAAACTTTATTTACTCAATATTGGACTTGCTGTGTTCGTGTGTAGGCCATAGTTGTCGTCCTCCTTGGAGTCCTACAGCCACAAATCTGACAGTAATCCCATAATGTCTTATAATTGGTGACAGCAAGGACGCTGTACACAGGGACCACTGGAGCATCGTTGTTGAGGCCATGCAGACAAAATGCAGTGAGTGGGAGAAAATGAGGCGTGTCTTATGTTTAATTAAACAGTGCCAAAAGAGATGTGGAGTCCCTCAGGGAACCCACTAGGCCCTCTCCACTTTAATTAACAGTCCGATTAAATCACTGACTGGAAAACGGCAAGTAAACAACACTGACTTTCTGTGTCTGTGTGATGAAGATGCACCCGTCTCTGAAGATTATGGAGTGACCTTCTTGTCCTTTTAGCTGATGTGGTTCAGATGTATTTTGAGGCCAATATGGTGTATTGTATAGAGGCTGCTCAGCATAATTGCTTGTATTGCTTCTGACTTACAAACACCAAAAGGCAACCATATTATCCATGTGGCATTACATTTTATAAGTAGATGTTTCATCCAAGAATAGCATTTCTCTGACTATGTCTGTCTGTAATGCGTGCTTTTATGAGTCATGAGAACATTGTGTGTGTGTGTGTGTGTGTGTGTGTGTGTGTGTGTGTGCAGAGTGGAGTGTATGGGAGCTGGTACACTCATCACGGTAGCGCAGAGAAGAGTGGCTCTTCTTGGCCTTCCCTCTGAGGCTTACTTTATTCTCAGTTTGCTAGGAAAGGCATCTTAGCCAGCAACGCAACACCCCCCCCCCCCCCCCACACACACACACACACACACACACACACACACACACACACACACACGGAAATTCCAGCTGTGTCAGACCTCAGACTGTCGGCTTTGCCTTCGGAGATACTTCTGCCTACTTCTGCCACCAGTCAAACAACAGAGCCCCGGGCCGCCCTCTGTCTGCGCGCTTGCTGTTGACAGGGCCCCCGATGTGTCGGCGCGCTCGGAACCCAGCAGATGGCCGGCGCCTCGGCGCCCACCTCCTCTGTATTTACACACCCCGAGCAGCCGCGGCCGCAAGCCGTTTCTGACGACAAAATCAAATCAGATAGTGAATGCGTGTGCGACGTCCTGCAATGTGGACTCACGCCCCAAATGATGTTTACATCCACGCACAAGTGTGTCTCTGCGGTGTCCATAGTGGTAAATATTTCCGTTCCCCGAGGGACTGGTGAGTACCCAGCTCCTGCTGTGGCTGTTATTGTCAGAACTGGCTGGTTATCTGCCCATTTCCATATTGTTTTGATATTTTTAGTCAGTGTCGAGGGATAACTTGCAGATACAAACCAAAAGGACAGTTTTCAACTCCCTGTCTCCTTGTTTCTTAGATTTTTTTCCCCCTCCATCACTTGTGCATCCACATCCATGTTCTTGCTCTTTCTCATTCTTTCTCTGTTGTGATACTTCTTCAACACTCCTAATTCATAAGTGCCTGTTTGGTCTTGAGGCTGCAGCTCACCACTCAATGCGTCTTTTACAGCCTGCTAATGTTGTTCCTTAGAGTGTCTGTCACTCCTCAACTGCCCTGCCTCATCCTGTGTCTCTTTCTTTCTCCTTCATATCTCTCTTTTCCTTCTTTCCTTTCCTCTTTCTTTCTGTCTTTCTTTCTTTCCCTCGCCTGTTGAATAAACAGGCAACTTAATTTCTATTGTTTTAGTCCTCCCCGGCACTACCAGCTCATCCACCACCCTGCCCCCCCCCCCCACCCCCCCTTTGTCAGCAAGTTTCTCTCCTCCTCTAAAATTCAATTACCCCTGCTGTTGTGTTATGATGTCAGGGTGCCAGCCGATGACTGATTCATTATCTCATCTGGCTGCCTGACGCGGCTGTCGCCACAGTCCATCGGCTTGTTCGGCTGCACGGACACGCTTCTGCCCACACTCGCACCGTGGCTGCCGCTGCTCCTGCTGAAAGCTTTCCTTTTCTCTTGCACTCTTCCTCCTCCTCCTCCTCCTCCTCCTCTTCTTATCCTCCTCTGCCTCTGCCATGCATTCACTCCAACACTAGTCTTTGTCGCGTCTCTGCTGTTTAGCTCTCGTATGGTTCTCCTCCCTCCAGACGCTTTTTGGACTGCAAGGCTTTCCGTACACTCATCACAAACGCATAATCGGCATTGTTTGGGTTTCTGTTTGATGGGGGGCAGAGGTTACACATCTGAGCTCAAGGCATCAGAGTTGATCTACTCCCACAAAGCGTGGCGTACACCCATGCGTCTCGAAATCCCATGCAGCATTCATTACCACACATGAGGAGGTTTCAAAAGGTGAGGATCCCTCATCGGGTGTTTCAACCTCCTTGACAAGATAGTGATCAAATGTATTATACAAAAAAAGGAAAAAAAAAAAGCTTCACTTATTTATTCACTCGGAGCCTTGATGGCGTTTCACGCTCATTGTTGCGAAAGTGTTATAAATATTTTGTGGTGAATTAATTCTGCATACATCTTATGCAAATGAATCGAAGTGATGC
>NC_063203.1:12628002-12663002 GCF_017589495.1 Alosa alosa | reverse complement strand
AGGCAAGCACAGAAAACCGGGCCACCACGGACAATACAACGACAACGATCTGATTCAAAGCAGACTATGAGTGCGACACCACATGCAGAGCGCCAACAGTTTGTGGATGTACAAAGTAAGCTGCATGCTAAAAGGGTCTCAAACTTCCTCATCTATCCCGCCACATTAAAAGTGACCCACAGAGGACAACAGCGACTATTCGAGACGACCAAAGAAGCTGAAGACTTCTATGAAAACTTGGGCGAGGATGATTACTGAGGCGACACAGACATGCAGGTGCGACCCGTCAGGATCAACAGGCGAAGTATGAGCGGACGCCCGGAGGAAGAGATGACCTCATCAGAGATGCTGCAACAAGAGTCGCCTGAATCATCTCGACCAAGCTCACCTAGTGGGAAATGAGAATTGAACTGTTGTGGTAAAAAGTTATTCCAGAGGATTATGTAAAGTGCAGTCGCAATTTAACGCTCTAAGCTGAATGGACAAAATCGCAAATAAACGGCAATCATATGGCTATGCTTTAGTAGGCCTATGCCATATGACGTTATCCATTTCAGTTACTCCTCGTAAAGGGCTTACCATTGTTACTGTTCATTGTAAAGCCTACTTTTTACAACTTAAAAATGACCTAAACTGTTACCTAACTGTTTGCTTAACATGTGGAAACCATAAGACCTGTTTTTTCTTTTTCTCCGTTACGTGGTGGAGGGAGGGGTGGGCTGGGATTGGCGTTACCTCGTTTGATGTGGCCGCGTATCTTATTTTTTGTGTGGGGGTGTTAAGCGGTCTCGGGGAAAGGGGATTTTATATTTTATGTTTTATCACACCTTGCTTATTTTTGTAACTATACAGTCTGTCAAGAAAATTCTTTTTAGTAGAGAAGTCAGGTAGAGTACATTTCAATCTGCAGCAACATTTAGAAAAATGGCTGAACTTTCTGTTATGTCTGTCAATATTAGAGGTCTCAATAGCCCAGTCAAACGGCACAATTTTTTTTGGATTTTCTAAAAAAAGAAAGTGTATAGACATAGCGCTCATAAGAAAACACACCTACGCCAGAAAGATGTGAATCGCCACAAAATATACATTACAAAGTAGCAGCTTCATCCAAGACAATACCAAGACCAAGGGCTCCACCTATACTGATATCAAGGAAGTGCGGCCTTACCATAGATAAATGTAGCAAAGACATCACTGGAAGAGTATCTTATATATGCACCAACATAGGGAGAGGAAAATTGCTTTTTTGTCTCTGTATATGCACCAGCCATATTAGATGAAACTTTTTTTTCCCAAGGTTAACTAATGAACTGCTTATGCTTTCAGTGTTTAATACTCTTTAATTGTTGGAGGAGATATGAATGCAGTGCTGGATTTAAAACAAGACAGGTCAGGTGCTACCCACACTATTGACAGCTCAACAACAGGTGTCAGAGTTGTTTAAAACAACAGTGGACAGTCTGCACTTAACAGACATTTGGAGACTTCATAACCCAACTAGCAAAGATTACACATTCTTCTCCACTGGCGTCACCTATCACATTCCCGCAAGATTGATTACATGTTGTGCTCTACTGAATTGAGACCAATGTTTCCATCTATAGTTATGGATCCAGCTATCTTATCAGATCACAGCCCAATAATATCAACATTTAACTGTAATACTTCAGGGGAAAATCTAGAAGGTGGCAATTTAATACATCTCTTCTTCAGAACACAGAATTTGACATAGAGTTTAGAGCCAAAATGGCCGAATTTCTAGTAATTAATACAGCTTCAACTGCAGACCCAGCCTTCCAGACCCTCCTTTTCAGCCCATTTAAAAAGGAAAAGACAAGAAAGGGTTAAAGAGTTAGAGAAACAGTGTCAATCTTTGGACCACAAACTTAAAAGTAAATTTTCTAGAACAATTCATAATGATCTTGTAACAAACCGAAATGAACTAAATGATTTACTGAGAAGGAGAGCTGAATTCTTAATGCATAGAGTAAGACAAAACTATTATTCCAATGGCAGCAAACCAAGCAAACTACTTGCTCTCAAGCTAAAACAAAATGAATCCAGGGCCAAAATTAATAGCATATTCACAGAGAATGGCATCTCAACAAATTACCAGGATATTAACACCACCTTCAAGTCATTTTATTCAGAATTGTACAAGTGCCCAACCAATTCCAACACAGCACAATGTCAAGAATTTCTTAAAATCTGGAGCTACCTTTGTCTGAGTCCAGATGAGGCTGGAAAATTGGGCCAACCAATCTCACTAGAGGAACTTAAAACTGCATTAAAGGGCACTAAAAAGGGCAAAACCCCAGGCTTAGACGGAATCCCATCAGAACTATTATTGCAGTATTTTGATATTCTTGGACCTACAATCCTACAAGCTTTAACATCAGCTATGGAGAGAGGCACTTTTCTACAACAAACAAATACTGCACTTATATCAGTCTTACCCAAAAAAGGCAAAGATCCAAAACATTGTGCCAATTACAGACCTATAAGCCTACTGGGGACAGATATCAAGCTGGTTTCCAAGGTGTTGGCATTACGCTTGGAACATGTCATTGAGAAGTTAGTTCATCCCGACCAAACTGGCTTCATACCCAACCGCCATGCAGCGGACAACATTCGCAGACTGCTACATATAATCCATGAAGCCAAAAATCTCACAACACCTGCAGCAGTTTTATCTCTGGGACGCTCAAAGCATTTGACCGCTTTTTATCGTGGAGCTATTTGTGGCTAGTATTGGAGAAACTTGGTCTTGGGTCAAAATTCATTGACATGGTGCGCACCTTATACGCAAACCCAACTGCTATTGTCTCAACTAATGGTCTACACTCACTGCCTTTTCCTATCGAACGTGGCTCCCGACAGGGATGTCCACTATCACCTCTCCTATTTGCACTTTCTTTGGAACCGTTGGCCCAAGCTATAAGACAAAACAAAATCTGCAATTACCCACTCAAATCATGTGACAACTCAATATCCTTATTTGCTGATGACATCTTATTATATATAGCTGACCTTGAAGACTCCATACCTACAATTCTACAAACCTTCAGTATATTTGGTTCAATCTCTGGGTTACAAAATCAATTGGGAGAAATCTAATATGCTTAAACTAAAACAATATACCAGTTAAAGGGCCAGTTAATCATCCAATTCCATTACAAAGCAAAATCACTTACCTGGGTGTTACATTCATACATCTATGAAGAAAAATTGTTCAAGACAACTATGAGAGTATGCTTAATAATGTGCAGAGAGATTTGAAAAATTGGGCTGCACTACCAGCATCATTCAGATCTAGGGTAGCGGTGATTAAAATGAATATTCTGCCCCGTGTTAATTTTTTGAGTGCAATGATACCTCTAGCACCACCGGTAAAATACTGGAAGAGACTTGACTCACTTATCAGACAATACATATGGAACAATAAACAACCCAGACTAAAAATGTTAACGTTGCAGCTCACCACAAGTAATGGAGGATTAGCTCTCCCCAATTTTAAAGTATACCATCTGGCCTTTCAATTAGTGCTCTTAAGATATGGTTGGACCCCTTAGCTACTGTTCCATGGAAAGATATAGAACAACAACTTATTCATTATGTACTTAATAGAGGACTTGGCCTTTGCATGTGTTAGTCTGAAAAAAATGTTCTTTAAGCTATGGTCCTATCATCACAAACACAATATCCAATCTTAGACATGCAGAGAGACTTTTGGGCTACACAAATAAATGGCATAAGCACACACCTTTATGGCACAATTCACACTTAGTGTCTGGTAATAAATCCTTTACATGCAAAATGTGGAGTGAGAGGGTGTGTAAACATTGGACCATATTGTCAATGAAAAAAAGGTTTACTGAGCTTTGAAGAACTTAAAACCAAAATTTGATATCCCCAAAACAACATTCTACATGTATTTACGATACGATCAGCCCTGAAAAGTCAGGATATATCATGGGGAACTCCACTTGACACACACCCCATTTGGAAATTGTTTTTTTACTTTCCAGTAAGGAGAGTGGCATCTACTGTCTATAAGACAATGATGGAGGCAATTACAGGGAAACTTCCTATAATTCAAGTATGGGAACGAGATTTGAATATTGGAAACGACATGATTGACTGGGAAGCGGTGTGGGATAATATTTTTCATTGCTCTAAAAACCCAAACCACCAACATATCCACTTTAACATCTGTCATAGGACATATTGGACTCTTCAGAAAAGGTTCCTAACAAAAGCCATTCCAAGTCCCCATTGCACTTTCTGTAAACCAGAACAAACTGGGACCTTTCTACACATGGTATGGGAATGTGATCAAAAAAAAAAACAAAAGATCTAGAGTATCCATTGGGGTAGGTAAAAATGGCTGTGTTTAAAGCTGCTGCTGTAGTTTTCTCTCCCCTTAGCTCAGTATCAGAGAGAAATTCATGTCTTATCTTTCTGTCCCCATCTCCCTTTCTGCTAATGATCCAACATCAGCTGTTCAAGGAGACACCCAGGGAACTTATATATTATATATATATATATATATATATATAATGGCCTCTTTTGCCCAGTGTGTGTTTGTGTTTCGGTGTTCGGTATGTTTGTGTGAGAGAGAGAGAGTGTGTGTGTGTGTGTGTGTTTGTGTTTCTCGGTATGTGTGAGAGAGAGAGAGAGAGAGAGAGAGAGAGAGAGTGTGTGTGTGTGTGTGTGTCAGTGAGAGAGAGAGGTGGCAAGAGAGAGAGGGAGAGAGAGACAAAGGTAGAGTGAGTTTTTGAGCCGTGTCTGAATGTTTGTATACATAACAGCAGGTGCGTGTGTTTGTGTGTTTGTGTGATCGTGTATGTGTCACCCAGGGAGCAGATCTTTTTTTTTTTTTTTTTTTGTATTTTCCTCTTTTTAAACAAAATCTACACACTCGCCACATTTTCCTATTGAACTCCATCGCCAGGCAATGATTCAAAGAGTTCTCTTTTCTTTCCTCCTCCCTCGTCTCCCTAATCCTGGGCCGGGTGTTTGGGAGGGCCAGTGGGCGGCATGGACCAGCCGATAACTCTCTCTGAATCGCAGGCTGGGCAGAACAAGGAGGGAAGGCCAGGACGGGTGGAGGAAGGGGTGGGAGAGAAAAAAAAAAACACACAGGGACTTCACTTAGACGCAGCGATGTGTGCCTGGCACTTTGAAGATGCCTCAGCAGCAAGCTTCAAAGAGGGGCAGACCTTGAACGCAAACTGCAGAAGCCTCCGTTCGCGTTAGCTAGCACCGCGCCGCGATCACATCGGCCCCCGCCGCCGTGTAAACTCGTCCAGCCGCCTAGTCAACAGTCACTACCCCTCCGCTTATGCCCAGTGCTCTGTGCTCTCTCTCTCTCTCTCTCTCTCTCTCTCTCTCTCAAAACACACACACCCTCTTCCTATCTCTCCCTCATATCCCATCTCATTCTGTTTCTCTCTGTGTTCTCTACCAACTCTTTCTTGCTCTTACTCTCTCTCTCTCTTTTTCCGTATCCTTCTCCCTGTCCTCTACCCCCTTCTTTTCTTTCTCTTTCTTCTCATACCTCTTGATCTCTCATTTCCTCCCTCTCTCTCTCCTTCAAACCTTGCTGTCACATATTATTATCCTACTGTAATGAGATGCGACTCCACTGTGTGCAGGACAATGCAGGCAACACAACACAAAGCCCCAAAGCGCTCCTGTTTTGACAGTTTTCTGTGGGAAGTCGAATGTGGAGACATGCTTTTTTTTAAAGGAGGTGGTTGTCAACTCAGAACCCCTATCCTCCTCAACCACCACCCCCCCCCCCGACACCCCCCCACCCCACCCCAGCCCATCCCGTGAAGGCCCCCGACCTCCTCTGTCTGCTCGTCCAATCGGTACGGCCCCTTATCTCTCCTCGCTCAGTAGCGTGTCTTCCGCTCCCGCAAATTGGCCGTGGGGGACTGCGAGCTAAAAATAGGGGCCGAGGGGTGACATTGATAATCCCTGCTAATGGCACGTTAGCGCTTTCACTCTCCGCAGGAATCTGGCAGCTGATTCACATTGAGGTGTGGAGAACTGACAGCGTACGAACACACCATCGCTCCCAGACTTTTTTTTTTTTTCGTTATTTATTTATTTACAGTAACAAATTGGTGTGTTTGTCTCCTTAGAATAAATCAAATGGTGACACTGTTGAGATTTTAATGATTACTTCCGAAAGTCCCAGTTAGCCATGCAGATTAACTTTCATGGTGGGACGTGGTTCTGTGCTGCACCTATGTTTGCCTGAAGTCTTGACATCTTCTCCAGGAATAGGGCATTGCCCCGTGGAGCTAAGTACACCATGCCAGTTGCTCTGCAAGTACCTTTGCTGTTTCTCTGGTAGTGATGTTTGTGTATGTCCACCCATTGGAGGCAGCGTTATCCATGCACCGCGTAGAGTCCCATAACACTGCAGATGCTTACAGCTGCATCAGTGTCACATCCTCAAACGATCTGTAATAAAGAGATGGTAAGTGAAGTTGGTAAACTTCCACCGAATGAGAAAATAGAGTGCCATAGCAGCTAATGGACAATGCCTCCGCAAGAAAGAATCACAAAGCAGCTCAGGAAAAACACAATCCCATAATAATAGATTCCGTTGTGATTGGGATTCAGTTGCTTTAATTCAGCCGAGGTCGGCAAGTTTTAGTTAGGTTGGTTCCGAGAAGCGCATTTCAATAATTGGCTGCCGCAAACTCATAATTTGCATCCTGAAATGGAATGAACCTTGGGAATATTAATTTGAATGTATTCACTGGCTTTTCAGTTGTAATTATTTGTGGCTGTGTATAATAGATTTATTCAGGTAGGAAGAAGTCTCTTCCACCACCACCCCCCACACACCCCCCAAAAAAGCAATTTTGTAATTTGAATGAATTTTCTGTCTGGTGCTTTATATGGTGCTATGGAAATGTCCAGTCTTGTCCCAGACAATCATTATAGCATGGTCAAAGCAAGCGACCGTACTGTAAAAAATTCAAAAAATGGGTTCTCTCATTTCACGTCATACATATTTATAGTTTGGCTGCTTCGGAGATGTACTCGTTTAATTCCCGTCCGCCGTTAAAAAGAGCTCCATCCTTTCATCCATATGCAGGCTTTTGTCAGCGAGAAGCACGAGGGGGACAAGGTCATCGTCTCCGAGAGGGCCCACGTCGTTTTCATCTTCAACTTCCATCCTACTAACAGCTACCAAGACTACCGCGTCGGTGCCGAGATGCCCGGGAAGTATCCTTTACTTTTCACAGCCTGGTGCAGGTGCTCACTTTGTCACCACTCTCAATGAAAAGGGCTTTTTGCAGTAAATTGGTGAATATGTACCGATTTTCCAACAAGGATATTATTAGAGCCCACTTCAGTTTGTTTTTGAGTTAAACCCTCAGTAATTAAAATGTTTTTGATACTGTTCGGGTTGACCTCCTGTAACAGTTAACGCTATATACTTAGTGTGCTGTATATCTGTCAGCGGCATAATTGGTGTTTTAATTTTAAGTTCATATACTGATTAGCAGTCTGTTGATGTGTGTGCCTTTGTGTGCCTCCGCAGTGGGTCTACTCCATCACTCCACTCGAGGGCCATTTCGTGCAGGTGTCTGTGTACACAAACTCGGTGGGTTTCCAACGGCATTTACTTTTGATGGATGCCCCAGACGGTCAGAGTTGCCTCAGATGTGTCACATTTGGTGGTCCCCCAGCCTCTAAAACACCCATCAGCCATGTTCACTCTCCACTCTCTCTTTTCTCTCTCATTTACATGGTGGCGTGTTTTGAAACACCAAGTGTGAGACACACGCTTGCATCACAGGCAGACTAATGGTGCATCTGCCCAGAACCAGACGCTACTTTGTCGGGCTCGAGGGGAACTCGGAGAGACGGGGGGCACGGCAATGTAACCGTTATACTGCGGACATTTCGGCTCGTCAAAATGTGCCTGTTCTGCACCCCACCCCACCCCACCCCACCTGGGCTGCTTTGGGCATTGAACCTATGACCTTGACATTGCCTTTTCTCTGCTCTTGCAGATCTCAGAACCTCTCTGGAAGTGTCTGTTTCCTGCGAGAGCTGGCCAGTCATTGGCTAACGAGGTGTGGAGCTGAGAGCTCCTGCATGTTTAATGCCCAGGGATGATGGCCATCGGCGGCTGAATGACCAGAGGGTCCTTGAACATGGTGTTCACCTTGGATGCTTCAGGGGGCTTCTAGGATGCATCCGCCAGAAAGAAAAAAAAATGGAGAATTTCAGATAAGGTTTTGGCAATGGGGGCCAAAGCTATATATTCTAGGGGCCACGTTTTTACAGCGAGTGCAGGTTCGGGGAAGGCGTGTGGTGTGCTATGCACAGTGCAGTGATGTAGTGCCTGTCTCTGCTGCTCTGGGGTCAGGTTCTCGCAGGTCAAAGAGACTGTCCCCTTTCTGAAATTAAAAAGAAGGGAATTCTCAGAAGTGTTTTGCAATAACTCTGCCCAGTGCATTGGGAGCAAAGTTGAACTTTTTTTTTTTGAGTTTCCAAGGATCTAGTTGTCTAGTGTAGGAATAGAAAACATGGCAGCCGTTATATATTTCAGTGTTTGTGGTCAACCTGGAACTAGAGCAGGACTGGAGAGGTATAAACTGATTTTTTTTGGTATGAGGAGGCAGATTTAGCCTTCAGTGCATGAACTTTGGGGATTGTTTTTTTTCCTTGTGGGCGCTTCCAGTGTCATTTTTATATATGTATGATATATTTTATATATCTTTCATGTATTATTCATTTTCCCATGTAATTCCTACCTCCTGGCAACCTTTTGATGTTTAAGGAGATGTCCTCAGATATTGATAGTTAGGAAAGCAAGCGGAAGAGAGAACGCGGGAGAGAGGGAGCAGGGAGATGGAACATGCAAATAGCTCAAAGGGCAAAGCCAGAGTTTGTCATTAATACAGAGGCGCAGTAAACATGGGTGTGCATCTGTCTGTGATCATTTGTATGTGTGTGTGTGTGTGTGTGTGTGTGTGTATATAAGTGTGTGTCTGAGTCTCTGTTTGTGCCTACGCACTCCTGCAGAAGGTAAACGGCAAATATGTGTGCGTGTGTGTGTGTGTGTGTGTGTGTGTGTGTGTGTGTGTGTATGTGTGTGTGTGTGTGCCTGAGTACACCCCAGAGCTCGGAGATGCCTGGCGACTTGCTGTGGCGGGGCGCGAGCAGCAGAGGATCCAATTAGAGCCGAAGACAGATGAAAGTGCCACTCAGAGGCAAAAGGGAGGTAAACAAGACGAGTCCATAGGTGTCCAAAGTGCTTTTTCATTAAAGCCCGGGCCTGTCGCTCCGCTTCGTTTCCACCGCCGCGTGTTAAAGAGTGACGCCACGCGGGAGCCGGGGGGGGGGGGTGTCGTGGGTAGAAAAAGAAGCAGACCCTGCTGTCTTTGGATTGATTTCAGCTGGGATGTGGGGGGGGGTGCATGGGGGAAACACATTGGGTAAAAGGGTGAGTGGAGTGGAAGACTACGTCTGTATGGACGTGTGTGTTCCTGTAGGGGAGCTCAATGGCTTTCACTTTCACAGGTGCAACCGTAGCTATTAATGCACCGCATATTACTGTGTTGTGGTAGCGGTCTGCTAGAACATGGGTGGGATGCGAACAAGCCTTAGCGAGCTTTTAAAACTACACTTTCTCAACGATATCACTGCCTGCTCACCAGGACTCACAGCTGACAGGGCAGATGTTTTTTTTTTTCTACAGCTAGTTTTTCTTTTTCTTCTCTCTTCTTTTAAAATGTTTCTGTTCATCGTAGGGGAGGCAAAAAGTTGGGAGGGGAAGTTTCCCCCAAAGTTTAATGCTGAACCCCTAAACACTGGCCATTAAAATTCAGCCGACATCAGTGTTTTGACAGGTGCTCGAGCCCGCAGTGTTTTTATCCTGCATCTGCCCCCCCACATCCACCCCACCCCCACAGATTCAACCTTTTCTACCCCCCCCTCTTTCCCTTGGTAGGTGCCTTCTCGAGGCTTCTGGCAGCCCGCTCCAGCCAGCCAGTTGGTGCTATTTAAAATCCCGGTTGGATACCGCCCCGGAAAAAAAAAACGAAAAGCCTTGCGCTGTCAAAGTAGATATGTCTTTTGATGGTGCATGCCGCGGCCCTATCGACACGCCAGAGATTGTGTCAGGTCATCCCCACTCTCATTATCCACCGGGGCATTTACCCGACAACCATCCTAATTTGGACGCCACGGCGACAACATGAGACTTAGAATGAGAATGGGTGCATTCTCTCTCCCCCGCACTTGGTGCCAACAAGCAGCCTGCGCAGTGCCTAGAGTGTATCGGGGTTGTTGTGTGTGTTAGTGTGTGTGTGTGTGTGTGTGTATGTGTTTGTTTGTTTGTGTGTGTCTGCAATCATAGGATGGGTCGATGCCTAGTGGAGTGTCAGCATGGAGCTTCAGGCTCCTACCTGACAGTGAAATGTTATGTGGATTATATGTTTGACCATAATTTATAGCCTGTAAGGTGTATTTTGCAGGCAAGTGTGCTTTTTAAACCTGATGTGTGTTTTTCCCGCAAATGCTGTCATGACATGAATGATTCAAGTGGAGTTTTTTTAAACAAAATTTCAGTTAGCAGTTGCACCGCCTTGACAAAATGATCAGCTTTTTCGAAAAGGCATTTCGAAAGCTCCTCCTTACTTGATTCCTTCTATTTGATTCCTTCTATCGTAAATAAAATGTATAGCAGAAATCTGGGATAGAGGGAGTCTTAAACTAAAACCAACAGGAGTTGAAAATAGACCTGCCAAAGTTATTTGCAAGTGCAGGACAGGTGTCAACTCAATAACAGTTTTCACTGGCCTCGCTGACACCGCCGCAAGCCGCACTCACCCAAGCTATTGGATGTGAGCAGCTGCGAGGTAAGGTGCTGCACCAATAACAAATCCAAGAGTAAACTTAGGCCACAGGAATAAAACTAAGCAACTAAAAGAAACTGCAGTGAGTTCATATCATCAAGACCTCCAAACAAGATTGTAATCCGTCCCGGTTTTGCTGCTTTCCACAGATAATCACCCATCAAAGACTTATCAGGTATTACTGTAATGGTGGAAACCTCACATGAACCTGTTGATGTAAAGCCATTCCACCATTGTGGTAGCAAGCTGCCTGTAGGCATCAAAAGTGCTTTGAGTCATTATATGAATATTGAATAATAGCTGATGGTGTTATTGTACTCAATGCTATTATTTTACTTTCATATGAAGAACTCTTCTTTGTGATTCCAAAATAAGATGGTGTAACGGCTGATGTAATGGATTTACTTTCACTTTGAAAATGTTTGGTAAGTGTATTTGATGTGATTTTCAAATGCAACTTACAGACATTAAACAGTTTGTACATAATTTTAGACATCAGGAAAAGTAGCATTTATATTTGTACTCTGCTGAGGTTGCTGAGCATTTGTAAAAGCATGTTTACTTTCCACATGCGTGAATTCACTAGCTTTATGAATGATTGACTCCAAACCAGGATGGAGTCTTTGCACCTCCAGTCAGTCCATGTCTTGGTGTAGTAATCAGACTTTAAGGCCTAGTCCACACGTACCAAACCGATCTTTTTTTCCTCCGTCTTCCCTGGAACCGTATTAAGAATATTTGCGTCCAAACGGATCCATCTCAACACCACTCAACACGTTACTTCATACCCCAGGCCTATAGGTGGCACTGTTTCTTTACAGAAATTGACCAAAACTTGCGCTTTACAAACAGACAGAATAGGCTACGACCAAATGGCTAGTGCAAGGAAACCAGAATTGTTTGTGTGGACTGATGGTGAACTGTCATCTGTAAAACTAATAAACTTTATTTTTACGGTTTGTGAAGGGTGCAGTCCCCGCCCTTTTATTTGGCTAACGAGGTAGGCCTACTAATCACCTTTTACTTTCTTTGGTTGTAGGATAGTCCGTGATTCACATTAGTTTTGGCTATCACCGCAATTAGGCTACTAAACGGAAGACTTACCCAAGTTCTAGGCTATTCTGTCGCATTTATAATATTGCTATAAAACCTTCGTTAGTAACAGTCAATACTTTTGCCTGCATCAAATCGCGCATTTGCATTCAGTGTGCTACCATCGGCTTAACGTGAGTTCTAAGCGTCTTTGTATGCTTATGTCTCATTTCACTCGACTGTGAATGCATGTATATATGTTGTAAGACATGTAAAATAAATGAATGACACTGGCACTACGCACAAATTAATGTAGCCTAAACTTACACCGAACTTTCCTAATAACTTAAGTTCTCTCGCGTCACTGACCGTAGCTAGAATGCATAAAGAAACACCGGGAAAAACAGTGTTCAGTCCACCAAGTCATAAGCTATCGACGCTGCGCAGCACCAGTTGTGATATTTATCTTACGGAGTGTAATCGTAGGTAATGTCATGTATGAAAACTAGTATTTTTAGGCAATACTATAAGTGTAAGTCCAGGGCAGCTGAGGTGTGGCGATGACATCATCGACACGCGAGCAGGATGTCGCGGTTTTAAGCTGTGGGTTAAACGAATTCAAACGGGCTCTGGTTTCAGATTTTTTCCACTCTGGGACCAGGTTTCAAAAAAGTGCGGTTTCGGGCAGTGCGTTTACAGGATTCGTTTGGACGCTCGGCCAAGATGAAGCAAAACCTCTGCATTTAACCTAAAAAGCGTCTCCATGTGGACAGGCCCTAAGTGAAGGCATTTTGAATGAGACATTCTTACCATTCCTAAGGGGAACGACCAGCAGCCAATATAAAGCCCAGGATCTTACAGATATAAATCATGTGCTTAGACTTTAAAAGCTAATGCCCTTAGCCACTGACTAGGCTAACTAAGGCATTGCATCCAACTTTAGTGAGGAAATGCTATATCATCCACACAAGCCTGAGCAGGACCAGAGTCTACTGCTAGAGTAGCTTATTAGGATTCAGCAGAGGCCTTCACTGTGTGGCTCTGGCCTGCCTGGCTGGCTGGCTCCTCTGTGTTTCCCTGACTAGCTAGCTACCCACAGAAGGCTCTCCAGCTCTCCCTCCTCTCTCTCTTTTTTTCCCCTTCCATATGGACGAGGGCTGTGGGCCGGCTGCGATCGCGCTCGTGGTCACTGGCTGATTTTATATGGTTCATCAGGGCCTTTAATCACCGCCCTGAGAGCTCCCGGCCATCACACTCCCGGCCATCACACTCCCGGCCATCACACCCCTGGCCATCACACCCCCGCGCCCAGTGTGTGGGTGTGTGTGTGTGGGTGGAGGGGGGGGGTTGTAGAAAATTGACTCCCTTCCCGGGGCTCTCCCGTCCCCTTTCATTCACAAAGGCCGTATTGATTACAATACTTCACAGCTGAACTGCCGGGCCTGTTTGCAGCAGGCATCTGTAGGCTCTAACAAAAACGTAATTGCTAAAAGGCTTGAACTGCCAATTTGCCCCTGTGCCTTGCCGTCTTCTCCCTCATAAACACTTTGCCGGGGATCATTAAATTATCAGGCCCCGCATCCCTGGCATTATTCAAGCGCCTACACTCACGCTGACACACCAGTGCACACTGCAGACGCTCGGTCTCTTCACCTCTAAGTATCCCTTACACATAAACAGATATGGCAATGCTGGGGCTAGAAGTGCTGTGGTTTAGCGTGATTATAGTATTACGGTAAAGAAATAGGATGTGTTTGAAGATCTGTGGGAAATGACTCCCAGGAAGAGCTTTGATATTTGAATTTATTAACCAAGGATATATTTATCCAAATTAAGTTACTGATGTAGGCTGCAAGATTAAACCAATCTGCATGTTTATCTATGCCAGTTTCTTTTTACATCGCCTTTTATGTATCAAATATCAGTGAAGGCACAACTTTGTTTGTTTGTTTGTTTGTTTGTTTGTTTGTTTATTTATTTATTTATTTATTTATTTATTTGTGTGCCTGGAGAAATGACCCTTATTTCTTTATTTGTGTATGAGTGTAACTATTACGTTTTTTATTTAGTGCATCTTGGGCTTTGTTGTAGATCAGGCTGAGATGCAGAGATTATGCTGATGGATTTGCCTGTGTTTGCAGCCGCATGTCCTATGTCATCGTAACAAAAAAATGTGTTACAGTCCTGTTGCATTTTTCGACGACAAAGTGACGCTGCCGTCGCTGCCTTTTGTGTCAGCCACTGTAGGGGAGCATGCAGATCATAGTAAGGTCACCCAGAAAAGAACACTGTCTGTCAGGACGTATTCTGCTCTAGTAAAGCACAAAATTAATGTGCTTTCACTGAATACCTTCCCCCATTTTTTTCCCTTCTCTCCAACACTGTGCCCTTATAACTGCTGAGGCGAGCCACATCCAAAACAATGAATGATGGGTAATGCTTTTGTGGAAGTGAAATGGTGAAAAAGAAAACGAGAAAAAAAAAAAAAAAAAGGAAAGGGGGAAAAAAGTCTTCTGCATGAGGTTATTCTGCCTTGTGCTAAAAAGAGGATGTCTAAGCTCAACGCCCTGTACCGACTCTCTCTCTGCTACTCTCGAGAGATCCATCCTTCCTCCGTTTCATCTTTCCCGTCTTTCCCTCTCATTTGTCTTGTGATAACCATCCCAAAAATATCCATAACAAAAGGAGTTTGTTCTGTCAGAATTAGACGCCAATGCAAATAGCGGCATGTAGAGTGGATTGGAGGGGGGTGGGCTGCAGGCATGGGGGGGTTATTGGGTTGGGGGCTGAGGTAGGTTGTCAGTGATAGTAGTGGGGTGTGGGTGGGGGGGGCGGTTATTTGTATCGTCGTCTTCAGCAAAAACAATGCGCGCCACAGCACTTCTTTTTAATCATGGGTATCAAAGCAGACAAGCAGACAGTAAAAGGCAAGCTTTTCCACCGGCTCCAGGGGCCTCCGACAAGTGAGCACGCTCGGCAGAGACTCCCGCCCCAGACCCCTGACGAGCCTGCAGGGACTCTGGGTGATTATTCAGCCAGCCAATTAGATGCCCGATTGCTTGTTTGCCGCGGCTCGTGCACCATTTAAGCCCCTCCGAGACGCCGTTAAACAAAGGACTTGGAAAGAGGGAATGAGGAAGGAGTGTGAGAGAGAGGGGGTCTCTGGGGAGCGTAGTTTTTCTTTGGTCTCCATCACTCTGTTTGTTTCCCATCTCTCTCTCTCTCCCTCTGTCTCTCTATTCTCTCACTCCCTTTCTTTCCCCTCCACAGGTAAATAGCATTCTTTTCATTCACTTTTGTTCATATTAACATGTAACTTAAGCTTTTTCATATAAGTATAAATGCAACATAATTTTCCAGTTCGGTAATGTCTCTTGACACACTTTTCCGTGGCTGTCAGAAACATGCCTTGCTTGGTTACGTGAGGTGTTGACAGACATTATGACAAAAGCATTATGGTGCCCCGCTAGCGGATAAATTATGGTGACTTATGGAGTCGCAGTGGGACTGTGTGACACATCCCGGCAAATGTCTTTCACCTGTTGTCGTCATGTGCGCTGCAATGATCTCATGTCACATTTGTTTTTACTCAAGCCCTCGTTGACACGTTGAAGCGCCCATTGTTCATGTGACAGTTATCAAGACATAACATTATCCTTAACACTTCCATCATGTCAGATGACTGTATGATTACTACGTGTCAGTGTAGTGTAGATTGTTTCAGGGATGATTCACTACACTCTCCCATCCCCCCCAGCCCCCTTCATTCTACAAAAACAAAAAAAAGACAGGCTTTTGACAGTCACAGAGCTCCACAGAGATCTGTGGAGAGTAGGAAGGGGGAAAAAAACACCTGGCTGCCGTTATCAGGCCATCACTCAACATTCCGTAGATCCACTCCATAAAGTTTCATTAGAGAAGGAAAGATCTCCCTGGCTGGAATTTGAATCCATTTTCCCCTCTGAAATATTCCGTCTTGTTGCTTTTTATTCCTTTCCATTTTTCTTTCTCTCTTTCTTTTTCTTTCTGTCTCTCGCTCTCTCTCTCTTTCTCCAGAAGGTATTGCTCATTCTGGTCATGAATCTGGGCAATTACTTTTTTAAATATTTAATTTGCTTCATGCAGCACAGACTGAGAGAAGAGATTGTGTGCATTAATAGTCTCTGTTGTTTGAAACATTTTTCTTGACAGGATACATTATTAATATATTGAAACAGATAAATAAGTCCGCAGTCAGCCCATGAATTGAGTGCTCGCTGGTTTATCCTTTCACTCCCTGTGTCTTTACTTCTGTCTCTTTTTCCCCCTCTCTTCCTTTCTCTCTCTCTCTCTCTCTCTCTGATTCTCTCTCACTTATTTACTTATTGCACGTGTAAATGGGACAGCGTAGTCATCTCCCAGGAGTTGAAAGCCATCAGAGTGGTTGATGTGTAATATGTATTCAACTGAGGATCTGTTGGCCTCCTTGGGCTAGACAGACTGTGTCTCAAACCAATGTCAGTGCTCTTTTGTGACCAGCACTGTTCTTCCAACTGCACTGTGCAAGCATAATGTTCTCAGTGTTCATGGCAACGGCAGTGGTTGAAGCCAGGGGAGTGGCCTTTGTGCATGAAGGCCAAGACGAGCAACCTTTGTCTGGGTAATGTGAGTATATCTGTGTTTGACTTCATATACATAATGCATAAAAATGTAAATGTTATCATATATAATGGGTTTGCCAGCAAATATGCACTGAACTGCAATTATGTTTAATGTGTTTGTTTCATCCACAGTGGTAATTAGTGCACTTAACTTTTGTATGGGTACAACGTCACACATGCATGGTGAATGTGTGACCTTGGGATGTGAAAGCTCAAGCCTTATTTGTCCACTATAGAAAGTGATGGTGGTTGATCGGTATCTGCTGGGCTGTATTGTAGATCCGGAGGCTGGATTCATGAGTAGAGTCACTGACTTATTTGTAGTCACATTGTTACACCTTATGAATACCTCCGCAAGTTCCACTCAAGGATCAAAGTTAGATGTGTACCCTTGTCAATATATTTGACCAGCTTGTGTGTGTGTGTGTGTGTGTGTTTGTTTTCTTCTATTTGCGAGGGCTGCTTTTTTCGGTTTTGAAAGGTCCTCCAAGAGCACTCTGAAACACTCAAATAATGCTTATGTTTTGTGTTTGTTTATGCACTGTGTGAGGGGAGCATGCCGTGAACAGGACCACATGCATTCAATCAGTCCAAACACACACTGAATGGGTGTGTGGATACTAAGCAAATGGATTTATTTGCGTAGCAACTGAAGGACACTCTTCACGCTGTGTTTCTGATGCTTCCTCTCATGGCACTCCACGTGCTGCTCCTTAACGTCATCGCTCAGATACCGGATCAAGCTGGACTCAGACGACGTGATGTATGGGGGTCATGGACGGCTGGATCACAACACCGAGTTCTTCACAGAGCCCACTCCTCACAACGGTCGTGAACACTCGATGCGGGTAAAGAAACATACGCACACACACACACACACACACACACACACACAGACACACAGACACCACAGAAAGACTACAGTTGTCTCATGTTCTAAGTGGTTACAGCAGGTTTCCCACAATCTCAGACCATCAGTGATTTTCTGACCTGTAGGTATTGTGGATTATTGAAATACTAGGGAAGATTCATGGTGAATTCTACCCCAAGACCACAACAAATTAATGATTATAGATAGCCATGACATTATTGGTTTTCTGTCAAGGACCATCCATATTGGACAGAAGGTTGTAGATGCTGTAGAGCTATAGCCTGACGAGCCTGACCCACATCAAGATGTTGGATCTGGGAACTCACCATGGGCAGGGCTCCAGCCGAGGGGCGGAGGGGCAAATGACATTTGCTGCCGCTAGGGTGCGTCTAGATTTCTAGGCTAGTAGAGCTACCCATCAAAGGACCTTCAGAAAACAATGTATACATGCATAAATGGAGACACATGGAGAGTTAGATTAGTTAAAGAAGCCTAAAGAATAGCTAATGGCATTTTTACCTGATACTTTGTACAGAAATGTGTTGTTGTGTGTGTGTGTGTGTGTGCGTGGTGTGTGCGTGCGTGCGTGAGTGCGTGCGTGCGTGTGTGTGTGTGTGTGTGTGTGTGTGCGCGTGCGTCCGTGCGCCTGCATGCGTGCATGTGTCTTTGGCCTCTCCTTTATCTTAATTATCACAAGCACATGTCGACTGTCGGCGGTGTCAGAGTGATTTACATGTGCTTTATTTTAAGGCTGCTACGTGGGGCAGGCCATTTTTGAGCTCATTTTGTTCTTCACAAGACGTGACTGGACTCCTGGCCACAGATGGTTATTTTTAGACTTTACCTAATGACCTTATCAGCAGGGCGAAACGCATGTGATTGTAAGTGCTGCGAGTTGCACAGAGAGACATGGTTCCCTTCATCAGATAAGCCATGTCTCTCTTTCTCTTTCTCTCTCTCTATCTCTCTCTCTCTCTCTCTCTCTCTCTCTGCGCGCTTCTCGTATTTCAGCCATTTTTACATTTCTTATTCTATTTCCAGAGGCCTGATTGAAATTAAGTGCGTGGCGTGAAATTTAAACCTTCACTTCCAGTGCCGTGGCTTGTGACGCCGGAGCTTCATCTTGTGCTCGGCTCGTTTTTAGTGCTCTTCGTCTCCTCTTCACTCTCCCCACCTCGCTCATATCTCTTTCTCTCTCTCTCTATTTCTCTCTCTCTCTCTGTTTTCTTTCTCCCCCTTCTCTATCTCTTTCTGTCTCTCTGCCTCTCTCTCTTTTCAACCTCCAGGGTTAAGACTGAGCATAATGCAAAGCAATTATGATGTGCAGGCAGACTACTCCATTTTGTAGACTTTTAAAAGCCAATTCAGTATTAAAAATCTGTCTCTGTTAAGAGCAGCACGGGGCCAGGGATTCTAGAGTGTTCTAACAGGGATGGGCGATGGGCCAGGAAGAAAAGAATGAAAGCTGAAAATATTGTTGGCTATGTACCACCGATTTAAAAATATCTTTAGCTCAGTACCACTCCAATATTAAAGATGAACATTAGTAGACCACTGTATTCTCAGTACAGTTATTTAGAATTTCTGTCTCACTGGACAGTCTGAAGTGTTTCTTTCATCCTATTTTATTGATTGTCTTTTATCACTTTTGAACTGCTAACTTTTGAACACTGCTAGCTCCTATACGTGGGTTCGCTCGCAAGGCACATTTTTTTCATGTACACCAAACCTCATCATGACTTGGATGGCTCCTACTCTGACCCTGGGACAAGAATAGGACTGTTCCTCTCCCTTGAAAAACCAATAGCTTTTGTCTTCTCACTTTACACCCTGCCCCTGTGTGTGTGTGTGTGTGTGCGTGTGTGTGCGCGTGCGTGTGCGTGTGTGTGTGCGTTCGCGTGGCATCTTAGTCCTGAATTATCCACACTAACAATTATCATGTCATCTTTAAAGAGCAGGTACACTCGATATCTTTAGGACTACTGCCTGAGTTGGGCTGCATAATTCATGACCTTAAAAGCATGCCCTGCGTGAAACAGACTCTACGCACTCCTGCAAAGTCATGGGCAAGAGGGGAGGGGGCGGGTTGGGGGGGGAAACTCCCCTGGCATATCTACATGTCTCTGTCAGCCCATGTCCCAGTCCCCAGGCTATTAGAAGAAAATAGAAGTCAGCGCAAGAAAAGTCTTCTCCTCCACTATGCAGATGTGGAAATGCTGAAATGCACGTTTCGAGCTGAAAGACAAGACTCGACTCATTTTGACTCACCCTCCCCCAATCTCAATCTAAAGCTACTTCTGAGAGCATTGTGTGTGAGATTATTACCCGAATTGCCAATAGAAGAATGTTCTGGAATCGTAGCCCTCTTGGCAGAGTAGAGTGAAGGAGTCTGTATCATGTAACACATAGGCCACAATTAAATTAAGCACTACTGGTGCAACCCCAACGTCCCTTCTAAACTCAATAGCCTTCATGGCCTGATTGCTTGCTTGATTAAACTGCAGCCCACAATTCATGTTGAATGGGGCGTTAGCGCTGAAAACACCTTTTTGCGGAGCCATTTCAATTAGCTTCGTACATTTAATTGGCCATTGTTTATCTTAGTTGGCATTTATTACCTCGTTCATTCTGGCTCTTAAATTTGCGTTGCTACTTCTAAGTTATTGGCTGGAGGCAAGTTGAGGGGGGGGTGTTGTTGTTGGAATGTGTGGGGGTGTGATGGTGGATGTTTTCTGTCTTTGTAAAATAATCATGAGGGAGGAGCACTTCTGGCAGTGCTTGCACATATGTACTGTTTAATAATAACATTAAGTCAACAATCGCTGTGCCTTTCTCCTGCCACCTGGCGCCACTTAAAAACTTTTTTTCCCCCTCCTCCGCAAAAAAATCTCAACGGTAATTCTCAGCCATGCCCAGGCAGCTTTCATCACTTTAAAAGCTGTCTATTATGCATTCTCTTTATTCTTTATACTCGCTTTTTATTAAACCTAACACAGCAGCGCTGTTACCCCCATACCTCCCTCTCACTCTCCAAATGTGCTGATTAGTTAACAAGTGGGCTGTTAATAGGACCTAAATCAGGACTGAGAGGAGGGGAGGTGATGGCGGGGGCAAGGGCACTGGCGGGACTAGACGGGGGCCAAGCCACTCCTCCTGCATTTTTTCTTTGCTGTCCTCTCAACGGAGACACCTGTCTTTTTGGCGGCTTGGTGTGCATATGATGGGAATTAATCATCTTCATTCCTGGCAGGTGCCACAAAAAAAGGTCCCACCTCAACACCCCCCCCCCCCCAAACACACACACACACACACACACACGCACACACACACACACACACACACACACACACACACACACACACTTCCACTCCTCCCTCCCCCCACACACACTTTTGGAAAAGATTTCCGCCTATGATTTATTCAAGGGCCC
This sequence comes from Alosa alosa, assembly GCF_017589495.1. Lineage (NCBI taxonomy): Eukaryota > Metazoa > Chordata > Actinopteri > Clupeiformes > Clupeidae > Alosa > Alosa alosa. Next base: position 12,642,131 of record NC_063203.1, on the reverse strand, counting down.
CCAGCTTCAAAGTTGGCATATTCGAAGTAAACTTTTTCCTCCCCCCTCCACCCCATCTTCCTTCTACTTCCTCTTCTGCTCCTCACCCCCCCACCCCTCCCCTCTTCAGCTCTCTTCCTGTCGTCTTTTTTTACTTTTTTTTTTTTTTTTTTTTTTTTTTTTTTTAAACGGGTCCATCAGCTCGCCCACCTCCTCCTTTGCTGAGTGACGATAAACTCTCATTTACTCTCCGAAGGCGTCGAGAGGCTGAAACGAAGCGCACTTAAAATGATGAATCCACCTAGATTAGGTATGCAGCCCGGGAAGACAGCCCCTGAAGTTTCTATCTAGGAGAAGCCTTTTGTGGGTGACTCTCATACCTTCACAAGTCCCACCAACCCAACCCCCACTCTCTCCACGAGGGTGCACTGTACGTCTCGAGCCTCATTTTCTCACTCGGCTGAATGAATGAAAAAAGAAGAAGAAGAAGAAGAAGGACAAAAAAATCCCGTTGGGGTGTCGCACTTTAAAAGTTGGCCATCGCCTATTATGTGTGTTTTTGAAATCCTCAAAAGGAGCGCGGTGAGTCACCGGCACGACACAGCTGGTTATTAACTCCTCGGAGCCGTCGGTTTGAACGCGCCATGAATCAGGGCGCTGCCAAGACTTCCTGGTTCCCTCTGAGTGATACACACACACACACACACACACACACACACACACATAAATGCACATACGCGTTTTGATATGAAAAGGTGTGGGAGTGGAGATTCAGTCTTATTTCCCTGAACTGGCTCAGAGATGGATCCCCTCCCTCACTATTGTTCTTGACAGCTTTCCTCAAAGGGTTGACTAACATTACTCCTCCTTTCCATACTGTTGGCTGACTCATATCCTATCTCAATAGGCCTTTTGCACAGAAGATGACCTGCAAACTAATCAATTTGGCAAGTCTGTAGCACAATTCAAAGACATAGCATGAGAAAGCCAAACGGCTAAAGGGGGAAAATATTTGCAGGATGCTCCCCTGTACTTGAGCATCCAGCAGCTTCAGATAAGGCTCGCTATTGGAGTACTTTTACATTATCACAAGCCTCAGATCTTTGATGAGTTTCACATTGAACCCTGGGACACTTTCTCCGCACTGATCAAAAGGGCCTCATTTCCATCACAATGCGAATCTCGGAACATCTAAGTACCGTCTCTTTAATTATGGACTAATAAAGTAACTAAGATGTAAAGAAGTCTGCATTGAGAGGAAAAAGGAGAGAGCGCGTTTAAACTCATCGCCCTGTAGTTTATGTAAGATTTATATAATCCTGTAGTGAAGTAGCTCGCTGTTAGACAGTAGCTTTAATGTGGGCTGACTTTGTGTTCGTATCTGGGTTTCTTTTATTATATATATATATATATATATTTATTTTATATTATATATATATATATATATATATATATATATAAGCAGTGTTTCCAATCTTTTTATTCTCTTTCAAAACTGCATGGAGCCCTGTGTGTAAAGTGGTTTCTCAATGGTTCAACATGGTCCATTCCTATGCCATGTTAGTAGTGAGTTAAGGGCAAGCAAGGGCACTCGGTTGAGATCATCGGGATGTTTTCGTTTTTTCTCTTCCTTTTGTCCCTTTTGATTGCATCAGTCACCTGGATAGTCATTTTTTGGGATGTGCGAACACAATCATTTTTCAGCACTGAGTTCATGCACGGCATGCGCATTGGCTGATCTACCTGGACATGCCTCTGAGACCCCTACAGATGTGCAGCCCAGCGCAGAGACAGTGCTTTGGCGACGAGCGGAGAGTTTGATCCATGGCTTGTTGAACAGGCATGGAGAATGCGCGCGCACACACTGTGTGTGGAAGTGTTGCTGCTGGCGGCAGCCCCTTTTCGCTTGTTTGTATTTATATGTATATAATTCATGGCAGAAGATGGCCTCTTGCACTTTGAACTTGGCCATTTTTTTTTGTGTAGACGGCTTTTCTTTGGACAGTGGGTGAAATGGGACATTATGAGCTGAAACATGTGCATTAGGCGGCTTCCGTGAGAGACGGGGAGTGTGTTCAGAATGATATACTCAGTCTGTACGGCCAGCCAATGAGGAGGGCAGCGCTGGAAGGTCAAGGGAAAGGGGGAGGTGTGGGGGCTGCTGTGAGGGTGTGCTGTGTCACACAGCCAGAGGCTAAAGATGAATACGTCTCTCAGGCTCATGAATATCTGGAGTCTGCACACCTCACCTCTGCCGAAAAAGCCTCGGCTTGGTCGGCGCTGCGAATCCGTCAGATTGATTGATATGCCGGAGTGCTCAGAGCTTAGCTCTCCACTTCTCCTGGAGAGGAATAAAAGGGACTGGGAGGGTGGGGGGAAAAAAAAAATAAAATCATGTTCCTACAACCCTCGACTTGAGAAATGTGCCCGGGAGTTTCAGAAGAAGAGAGAGCGAGAGCGAGCGGCAAAAGAAGAAGCGAGAAACTGAAAGACGAGGCGAACTTTCTTGGGAGTATTTGTTTTATGCCTGACTTTTTTTTTTTTTTTTACTTTTTTTCTTTCCTCTGCCGGCTCTTGTGCCTCGCAGCTCTGCAGCTTCGCATTTTTCAAAGGGGGTCGGGGCGTATCTGCCGGCAGAGCAGCGAGTTGAACCGAGAACGGGAGCCGGCGCGTCTGGAGACCCCGCGTGCCGAGGAGCGTCTTCGGATTTGCCCTCTCCTCCTGTTCATCGGTGCTTTCATGTTTAGCGCGCACTTGGCAAAGTAAGCTCCACCAAGGACATAATTGTCTCAGTAAAAGTGAGGCCAACGGGTAATCTGGCAGCGAGTTGGCTGCACAGCAACAGGGCAGATTGTGGAGAGCATATCCACTCGGGATCCAGTTGTTTTTCATGGCCACTTTGTATGAAAACTCTCCACCAATTGGAAATTCTAACTATTGCAAATAACATGTTAATAAATCTAACCCGACAGACAGACCAACTTAAATTACTTTAGCAGGTGCATCTTCTTCACATGTCCTTCACATGTTTTCTTTCATCCATACAGCCTGACAACCACTGGCTTTGCAAAGCATCCGTTTGTTTGATAAAGTCAGCTGCTCTTGGTTTCTGACACTCTCCAGAGACACTGCTGCACACTTTTGCCTTTCATCTCAACAGGTGCACTGAATCATGCAACAAACATCCTTAATTCCCATCCCCCCGTTCTTTATCTATTGGATACGTCTCTCTTTCTCTCTCTGTTTATCTATCCATCTCTCCACAGTTTCCGTTCTTCCTCTCAGCGTCGTCCGTCTATCTCTTTCCGCCACTGCCACCCCCCTCCACACACACACACACACACACACACACACTCACACACACATCTCTCTCTCTCCCCCTCCGTGTGTGTGTGTCGTCTCTCCATCTCTTCCCACTGGGTGTGTTTAATTAGTCACCAGTGTGTCTGAGACTGAGCTGCTGCCACAGCAGCCTCCATTCCCCCGGCGCAGCACAGTTGCCAAAGAAAAACATCCCCAGCACGAGTCTTCATGTACACACACACACACACACACACATAAACACACACAGTTATGCACACTCATAAACACAGACAAACATAAACACACACACATACATATAATCACAGTTACACACACTCTCATACACAAATACACTCACACACAAAGCTATACCCACTTATGCCTACTCATACATCCACAAACTTATTCACACTCATACACACACACCCTTATGAAGTTTGCTTCATTCTTACAAGCAACGGGAGCATGTACTTTAGTATCCTGGTTATTGATAAATGATCACAATGCTTATGCACATTTAAAACTTTGACATACTATACTATACAACACATACAATACGACTATAACCACCGACAGACACATACATTAACATAGTATATGGAGTGGGAGGTTATACTGTATACACATTTTCACACACACACACACACACACACACACACACACACACACACACATAAACTCTCCTTCACTAACAGTCGCTATCTTCATCTTCAGGGTCTGGATTTTCCAGGCTAACTGGGCAGAGCATAGACACAGACTGTGAAATACAGTAGCTCGTGCACCATTCATTACTGGAATAACATATGCACAATAGGAAAGACAGCACTCCTACACACAAGGGTAAGGGAATGCTTATACATACATGTACACACACACACACACACACACACATATGCATACATACACACACACACACACACACACACTCACATACACACATATGCATACATACACACATACACACACGCACTTACATGCATGTACAATCATGCATACTCTGTGTAGCATACTCTGCATACTCTGTCTGGTGGGTGTTCTGCGCTTGTTTGATGAGTGGGGTCGGGTGGAGAGTGGCGTAGGGGGCTTCAGTTGGGTGGAGGAGTTGTTTACTGCCTCTCAGCATTGCAGTGTTTGTGGTTTTTAAAGTTTGGGGAGCGCAGTACTTTTTTATTGAACCCTCCACTCCTCTCCTCTCCCCCTTCAACCCCCCCACCCCACCCCACTTCTGCTCTCAGCGTCTCCTTCAAAAGAGGCCTGGGTGTTTCAGATCACTCTCCTCAACTACCCTGATAAACTGATGTGTTTGTGTTTTTCTTCTTGGTTTTCTCTTCTTGTTCCCCCCCTACCGCCCCAAACCGTGGATGCTGTTGACGTACTTCTACGTAGGGCTGACGTATGGGCTTTGAGTGGCATGTGTTACACACACTTGGGCTGAATAGCGCTCCAGAGTGTGTCAAAGTGTGTGTGGCGGCAGCTACTATTCTCATTACCAGCTGCAGTTGGCTGAACATGACCACGGAGGACACTCATGATCTGCTTTATAATACACACACTCACACACACACACACACATATGTATTCTGGTACACATACTGTATACACACTTATTCACACACACACACACACACACATATGTATTCTGGTACACATACTATATACACACTTATTCTCACACACACACACACACACATACAAACAAATACATATTCTGACAGACACACTTACTCTGTGTATACTCACACATACACACACTTACACAAAATTGTGTACATGCAGACTTATGCGCCTACACGTTACTTTCCACTCAAATGCTCATGCTCACAGGGAACATGCACAGACACACACTTGTGTGCGCACACACACACACACACACACACACACACACACACACAACCACAACCACCCACACTCCCATGCAGTCAGACACACATACACAAGCAGACCCTAAACCAAAGTGAAAATGGAATGCAATAATCCAGGCTGCATCACACGTTAAGGCCCAGGGGAGGAAGGTGGGGGATTTAGGCGCTACCGTGCGAGTCGTGGCTGCGTGAAGGTGTTTGAATGGCAGCGTTCCCCAAAGCCAGCGCGGCACGCCGTCCAGTCTTGGGTGTGTTTACGTGCGCGGAGTACGTGCGGTGCCTCGCCTCTCCTCATCTTGCCCATTGTCTCAGCACAGTTGGACACCGGGGCCCCAAGCCGGGAACACAAAACAACAATGCCAAAAAGATCAAATGAAAAATATATTAGTTTGTATCAAAGGCTTAACGTGGGGGGATTTTGGCTGCGAGGGATTCAACACTGAACGAACGAACAAGCAACCAACCAACCACCCACTTCAAAACATACACATACACATAACACATACACATACATATGCATTACACATACACACACACACACATTTCTGTTCTGAGGATACCTGTTGTGCTGACTTGCTGTCAAATTTCCCTGTCTTGAATTTCCCCTGGGGATCAATAAAGTATCTATCTATCTATCTATCTATCTAAATTGCCCAAATCCCACAACCCCAATGCTGTGTGTGTGTGTGTGTGTGTGTGTGTGTGTGTGTGTCTGTACATGTGTGTGTGTGTGTGTATATGTGTCTCCTGACTGGCAGACTGGCAGATTCAATGCTTTTGAATGTTTTATCACCAAACAGCAGTTTGTTGTTTTCAGGGAACTTATATAAATATATATATATAAAAAGCCAACTTGTTTGTTTGTGTGTGAGTGTGTGTCTAAGGCTGTGTGTACACCTGTGCCACAGCAGACTGTGACTCCAATAATGGCTTCATTTTCTGGCCTCTTACCTGTTCCCTCGCTCCCTCCCGTCTCTCACACTTCAGTGACGCGCACACACACACACACACACACACACACACACACACACACACACACACACACACACACACACACGCTCAGTGGTGTAGGACAGAAAGTAGCCCGGTCCTGGAGCAAGTGAGCGAGCGCATCAGCGGGGGCACTGTGTGTGCCTGAGACGTGTCAAGCAGTCGCTCCCAGCAGCGGCATGATCTCCTCAGCTCCCTGCGGCGGGCCCCCGAATCCTCCAGCAGCCTCCAGACTGAGTCACCCGCCGCAGGCACACCACACACACACACACACACACACACACACATACATGCATGCATACACTCACGCACATACATGCATACACTCACGCACATACACGCATGCACACACTCTCACACACATACATATACATACACACACTCAAACGCACATACATACACTCACACACACATACATACACTCACACACAAATCCTTACACACGTCATTCCCCTGCCAACAGCACCCCCCAGAGGTGAGAGTAGGGAGCGCCACACCGAAACTCTTCAAGTTCCTTATCTCTGAAGTAAACCAATAGGCTTATTTATTAGCCAGTGTTTTTTTTCTCCTATCAAATAGGAGGGCTACGGGTGACTTGTTGTTCCATTGATTGATTTACTGCAGTTGAACAGAGTGAACTTGTGAGGTCTCACTTAATTTTGAGGACTTTATTTTTTTTTTCCATGCGAGCACGACTTCTCCATGCAAGGAGCCTTGTGATCAGTGGTGTTTTATTGTTCGAAAAGTCGAAAGATTTGAAACTGGCTACAGTTAGGGGCAACTTAGATCTCATCTGAAAGTTGGTTCCAGAGCTGAACTGCTCTAACAAATAGCAACTAAAAGCTTAAAAAAATAATGCTTCATCATGTTTAGTTCTAACAGTCATTAGGTTTACAAAAAACAAACTAACAAGAATATTTCCCAATGAGACCTGAGAGGTCAGTTGGAAGGTGTCTACTGCTGAAGCATGTCTGCTAGGTAATTTGATCCTGTTCCATTTAGTGATTTATAAATAAGCAGAAGCGCTTTAAAGTCAATTCTGTGACTTACTGGAAGCAATGCAGGAAGTTAAGTATTGGAGTAATGTGTTTGTAGTTTTTGTGAGAACCCTAGCCGCTGCATTTTGTATCATTTGAAGCTGTTTGACAGTCTTTTTTGGCAGGCCTGTAAAAAGCCCAATGCAGTAATCAACTCTACTGGAGAAGAATGCATGAATATGTTTTTCTAGATCATGTTTTGATATTAGCCCTCTAAGTTTGGCAATGTTTTTGAGGTGGGAAAAAGCTGATTTAGTTATTGCTTTCATGTGGCTGTTAAAATTTAGATCACTGTCAATTATGACACCAAGATTTTTAACAGTATCCTTTGCTTTAAGCCCTTTAATATCAAGGAGAGTAAGTCTTTCCTCCTTTTTACCAAATATAATTATTTAAGTTTTTTCTTTGTTCAACTGAAGAACATTTTGAGACAGTTGTTGATCTTGTCAATACACTGCCAAAGAGATTCAAGGGGACCATGAAATCAAATTGTTTTTAATGGTATATAGAGGTTGAATAATAGTGGCCCCAAGACTGGCCACATGTCAAGGACGTTTGCATTGAGGTACAGTTGCCAATGGCAACAAACAAACTCCTTTCTTGTAGATAAGATTTGACCCAATTGATGACTATACCTGAAAGTCCAACCCATACTCTAGTCTGTGTAATAATATGTTGTGATCACACAGTGTTGAAGGCTGCACTAAGGTCCAATAACACTAGGACTGATGTTTTGTCTGCATCTGTATTGAGGCATATGTCATTTAGAACCTTAATAAGAGCTGTTTCAGAGCTGTGATTTGCCCGAAAACCTGACTGAATGTAATCAAAATACCCATTTGATGTTAGGAAGGTGGCTAGTTAATTAAAGACTTTTTTTTCCAATAATTTTGCCAATAAAAGGTAGATTGGATATGGGCCTGTAGTTGTTTAGTATGGTGGCATCAAGTTATACTTCTTGAGAAGGGGCTTTACGACAGCTGTTTTCAGGGACTTAGGAGTCTATCAAACTAAACTCTGACATCAAGTTAAGCCAGAAGTTCCAGATGTTGAGTAAGTAAGGGATAATGTATAGAACGCCGGTCATTATTGGGAAAATAAGTCCCGACAGGGCGAACCAAACCGGTCTTGTTCCGCCCTGAAGGGACCTATTTTCCCAATAATGACCGGCGTTCTATACATTATCCCGCTTATTACATGGCTACTTGCCAAAACGAAACTATAAACTCCCCACGATGTGACACTTTAGCCTACATAGCCTAGGCTATAGCCTATTTGTTACCGTTTCATTGTGGCTTTTGGTGAGAAACAAATAGTTCGACAACAGCACACGCTGAACTTGAATCAAACATTCTTTAGAACACAGCTGATCAACCGTCTGCTTTCACTTTTGAATGAAGTTCCAGTCCTTGTGTAGTGATATGAAAGACGTGAAATAGAAGCACAAAGCCCATTTTCCTTGACAGCGGTCTGTTATACTTAGCAACGGTCTGTTATTGAGAATTAGACCACCGAACGTTGGGAAGGCCCATTCAAGTGAATGGAGCATTCTGCAGCATTATGAAGAGCCGTGTAATAAGTTGTTGAGAAGATATGTTCAGTCTGATTTTATCAATTTTGCCTTTGAAAAAATATGAAGTAAGGTGTTGATGAAGTAAAAAAGTGTACAGCTATATATATAATATATGAAATCCTCTGCACTGTGGTACCATAATATTAAGATCTCTGTCTTTCTCTATCTCTCTGTCTTGCTTTCTCTCACTCTCTCTCTCTTTCTCTCTCTGTCTTTCTCTCTCTGACTTTCTCAGGTTTACATTCCCGCCAGAGCAGCCATTGTTTTGGCCAACGAGGAAATTGATTACTTATACTGAAGCACAGTCACCACTCTGGAAGGAGGAATGGTACGGATGCCAAGCACCCTTCAGAACTTAGGAGGGTGAATCACCACTCACAAGAGCCTTCTGTATACCCTTATTCTCTACTCCAAACAAACAAGGCTACATTTCCATGGTCTAACCTTATACAGCCCAGGGCGACACACAACTAAATGCACACATTTTGAATTCAAGTGTTTATCTTGTTGAAAAGGGGGCAGGACAGAGTAGCTAGTACAGTGTGGGAAAGACTTGAGGGCTTTTCAATAACTTAGTGACTCAATTCAACTGATTTGAATCTACTTGATTGGCTAGGTTTAGTGCTGAGAAGGGTTAGCACATGTTGTGGCTCATGAAATGTTTTGCAAAGTCACACTTGCTTATTGCTCAGCCTTGCACATTCACTTATTGCTTATTCTTGACCACAATGTACTAGCTTAACCCACCCAATTTCTCTATGTAAGCGTTAAAGTCACATTAAGAATTCATTGTTTTTGAAATGTGACTTTAATTAATCCCCAGAGCATTCATTATTTGACTGTCTTGGTCATTTTCTGGCTGTAAGCTAAATTGTGCAGTATTTTTATGAGGACTCGGAGCAGACTAGTAACAGAGATAGAGAAAAATCTGTTCAGTCTGATGTCAAGTGGAGTTTGCTTGCTCCATTAATACCAACTCAGTCGCTAGTTCTATTACAAGTGTCATACAGACCAGCAGACCAGATTGGTAAAGAACCAAAACCAGACCAGGACTTAAGACGTAGACCAAGACCAGTTTGTTTAAAATCCTAACTAGATTAATACACTTCACTCCCCTGTGTTCCCTTTATGTGCATCAGTATAGCAATGAAGAGATTATAGTGACTAAATGCTTTCAGGCTTTGCAATAGTTATTAAAACACGAACATCAGTACGACTTGGCTGCTGAAAACATTAGTGTTGCAGTTGTTTGTTTTCTTAAACAATTGGAAGGAGAAAATGTTTCAGGTACAGTGCCCCCCTTTATTGCAACGATGTTGGCTAACTTGAGCAAATAATTGCTTTTACAGGCTAGGTAGGTTAGCATGCACTCTCATGCAGGTGTTATGGATCCAAGGGTAATTGCACAGCTGCCTCGGCCTCTTACTGGGGGAGGTGAAGTCAGTTTATTTCCCATGGGCTCTATATATTTTTTCATTCTTCCTTTTTTTCCCCTCTTGTTTTCTGCTATCCATTTCTTTCTGGATGGCGGCCCTCTCCCCACGCTTGTAGAATGAGAGTCACTGTCGAGGCTTCCCACTGGTGGAGTAAGTCATTTCTCATGACTTGCTGAGGGGCCAGCCCTGCACATCGCCAGAGAGACTTAATGAAGTTGTGAGGCACAGTCATGACATTTCTGTAGCGACAAACACACAGTACAGACTACAGATGCAATGAGGTGGCCTAGCCCCTTTTTACTGAGAGTGAAAAAAGAAGCCACACTGGTGACCTAGACCCCAGACTGAATAGGACCCCAGACCAAAGCTTTGAAAACACACAGACCAAAATCACACCTGCTTGATCTTAAATTCTCTTGAGACCAACACCTCACCACTGATGTCTTCATATAATTTGGGACAAAAACAGTTTGTGTCATGGGCAGTATGCCAAAATTACACCATGGAAATGTAGCCATTAACGTTGTGCTTGCCAGTGTTATCAATAACCAGCCGCTTAAAACTAAGTTGCATTGTTCGAAGGACGGACCTCACCTGACAGAATCTCCATCCATGTAATTCACAGTTCATTTTTGCCTCTGTCTTCCTCCCTAATATATTAATGAGATATACCACTGTGTTTACTACTGATGAGGTTATGTACCACTATGGTTTTATTGTTGACCTGTCTCACTGTGTGGTTTTTGACGTATAGCCTTTCAATGCAGCTTTTACTAAGGTCAGTATTTGAGCCAGCGACAGGGAAATATGTAATTATTATTTTCTGAAACCCTTCAAAAAAGAATTTCATTTGGGAAATGTGCAACATTCTTACATTCTTGTGTGAAATTCAGTGTAAACAATGCACTTTGAAAATTTGTATGGGTTGTAATTGTTGTTTGTATTCATAGAATGTCGAGGACTTTGCTTAAATTATGAAGAAGATTGATTCAATCTGCCTTAATCTTAGACTAAATAGGCTTGACACGATCCTGTTAGCATTGCTGGAATCCTCCGAGAAAACTACATTGCCAACTGAAAAGGAAGCTGGAAAATGTACACATCATTTAACTGGTCTTTAAAAGATCTACTGAGATAAAATCCCATCCCATCCAAATTAGAACACCTTCATTGGCAGGTTAAACAAATCACATTTTTTCTTATATTATGTGTCCACTTCCAGGCAGCCTGTGATAACTAATTTGTTCATGTTAAATTCACTGTTGTGTCTAAGTAATATCTACATATATATATATATATATATATATATATATATATATATATATATATATATATATAGACTATGTTTTGCCCAGCTCTTGCACAATAAAGTACATCCGTCACTTTGAAACTGTTTGTTTATATGAGCAGACACCTTGTGAGATGCTGACAGAGGCAGCATGGTTGCATTACTTTAGTCAGGAGCAGACACCTCCATGATCCATCATGTGCGCATCTGCAGCAGCCTATGCAATGGAGACGTGAGTGCAGAGTGATGGGATCTGATAGCTCGTCCCATTTCACGCCAGCATCTGTAACTCCCAAACTCTCTCTGCCTCATCTCCATCACAGCTTGCGTTAATCTATCTCTGTGGCAGGGAATGCAATCCCAACCCTCAGCCCGCCCCTTCCATCCAGTTTCCCTGCCAGCCTCATAGGAGAAGCTGGATTAACTGCGTAAATAAGTACATTAAAATAATTATCCAGAAACTTTTCCCAGGGTGACTTTTCCCAGGTACCTCTCTCTCTCACTCTTCTATCTATCTCTCTCTCTCTCTCTCTCTCTCTCTCTCTCTCTCCTCGCTCCTACCTCTCTCTCTCTCTCTCTCTCTCTCTCTCTCTCTCTCTCGCTCTGGTGTACTGAGGAGTTGAGCTCCTCTCCCTCCATTGTGGTTTGGGGAGAGACAGAGGCCCTGATAGGCTTTTCGCTATTGTATCGGCGTTAAGCTCGTTAGCCATCTCAGATCCTCGTTTCCGTGATGCGAACGGTTGGTGGAGAAGCAGAGGAGAGTGAGGGGAGTTTCAGCATCGAGCTGCTGTACTTTTTTACGAAACTCCGTCTGGTTTTATTGTTTTAGATAGAATGTTGTTTTTTGTGTCTTTGTGTGTTTTTAGCTGGGGGGGGGGGGGGCAACATGGTGGAGTCTGGTGGTTTTCATCCCAGTAATGAGTATCTGTTTGTTTCTTTGCATCATGACCACAACATCCCAGAGGTCAAACCTCACAGTTGCACCAAAATAATTGTGTTTTTTATTCTTGTCAGGTGATGTTACAGGCGAAAATGCCACAAACACAAACATGCATTTTTAATGTCTGAAAAAAATAAATTAAGCTAAATTAAGTTACTTGTTTTTGTTGATTGTCTTATTTACCTTCCTGTTGTGCGCTTACACATATTCACACCTGTGTCCTCTGTGAGACCAGTGGTAGGTCACCTGCAAGGGAAACCTTCTATTCTCATGAAGCTCAAATGTCTCATAACTGCCATCACAATGAACAGATATCTCAGGTAACGGAATCCTTTCTCTTATTGTATTGTACATCAATTAGCAAACTTACAATTTGTGATGGAACAATACTGTAGTCTGACAGACAAGTAATGAGCTGAGCTTTGTTTCCCTTGTGCTTCTCTCTCTCTCTCTCTCTCTCTCTCTCTCTCCATTTTTCATCTTTTCATTCAGCACATTCCAGTGGAGCTGTGAACCATATGGCATGTTTTGATCTATTTTTCTCCACAGAGGATGAGCGATGAGAAATCACACGATTCGTATTCCAGGAGAGTCCTCCCTATGTTTTAGCATGAGAGCGAGGAGCACTCCATTGTCTTTTTACATAACGCTCCCCAAAAACAGGCTGCGGCGCGACAACAGGCTCTACAGTGCCTCTTTCACATCATCCAAAAGGCAGTGAAGGACCCACTCTACATAAATACAAATACACTATGTGAGCAAAGGATGGGTTTGAGCATTTTTGGGGGGAAGAGGGGGGCAGACAGTGGCAGAGGACTGAAGAGGGGTTGTTTAAAAAAAAAAAGGACGCATGCCTCTACTGAGTGACATTTTCTCGGGGGCATTCCAAATTAAAAGTGTGAGAAGTTCCAACTCGGTTGAACAAAAGAAGAGAGCAAGAGAGAGAGAAAGGGAGAGAGGGGAAAGAAAAGTCAATGTGATTACGAGGACTTCCACAGTCAATTCTCCCTTGCAGGGCTCGCTCACTCGTCGCCTCATTAAAAAGCTCACATGGGAAGGCAAAATCAGATCCTTAATGAAGCCTCGACGCTGACCTCTGCACAGTCTCCACTCCAGGTGTGTGTGTGTGTGTGTGTGTGTCTGCGCTTGTCTGTGTGTGTTATGTCTATCTGTGTGTGCGTCTGTGTGTGGGTGGGCCAAAGAGAAATCCACCTCCCTTCCCCAACTTCAGTGGAGAAAAAGGTGGCTTTGAGGTCTTAAGAGGAGGCATATATTTGTGGGTTCTCTCTACCTAAAGGGCTGTAGGATTGGTAAAACGAGGGATTTAATTCAAAGGCTGCTGAATGGATTTTTTTAGCCCCATCTATGTGCTTCCCCTGGGATAAAGAAACTATTGATGTATGCGCCATGATTCTGCCGTTTGCCTCGTTTAGTAGCCCTGATGTGAGAGAGTGATGTAAATGGATGGAAACTGAAACGCTTCTGCCGGTCTCCTTCCTCCTTCCTCCACATCAAAAAACGGGGCCACTGAGCGGAGAAACCTTAGCCGGTGAGCAGCTTCAACGATCTGCATTTGAAACGGAGGCACCACTTGGTTGCAACACGCGCTGTCTGTGTGTTTGCCGACTTAAACTAATATATCCTCACTGGTGAGAGACACGTTTGACAGGCCAAGGGTAAAGTTTGTATTATATAGCCAAAGCTTTGCAACAGCAACACCT